>NW_027271096.1:1990000-2182424 GCF_040938485.1 Diadema antillarum
CGGAAAAGTACGACAATTTGTCGGGGCTATTTTCGTGCTGTAAAGTGCCAAGCCCTCGCTGCGCCGTCATTACGTCATTTATCATGCGCGGGATCCCCCAAAATAATCATCAATGCTGCCCCGCGTGAAAAGCAAGCGACACCTCGCCATATGAGATGACCATTAACGAACTCATCCCGTATTCTCTCCCCAACAATGCATCATCCTCGTAGGATGGGAAAGAACGTTAGGAGGGGGATAATGATTTCTCACACTGCACTGCAAGGGGAAACGAAAAGAGAAATGATCGCCTTTATATCATCAGAGGTGTCAAGGGCAATTAAGGAGTCGACTGGCTCTTAACCGATGGTTACATTACGGGGAAATGAGCCGTGGAACATGAATCCCATCCATTTCGATCGAAACTTCTTTGCGAAGTTCAGTACATCGCCAAGCACAGTCTTTTTTTTTCCTGAACTTTTTTCTCTTTTCGTTCAAACAACTAACTTCTCCAATAAAAATGGAAGTAGAGAATAAAACGACAATGCCTAGATAGTTTGAGTGTTATCAGGAAGTCATTTCTTCCCTAAGATGAAATAGAGAGAGAGAGAGAGAGAGAGAGAGAGAGATAGTGAGAGTGAATGAAAGCGGGAGAGAAATAATAGAAATAGAGACAAGAGAGGGATAGAGGGAGGGAGAGGCAGAGAAGAGAAGGGGAGTGTTGAGACATCATCTCGTTCAGAATTGTTGAAAATCGCGATGGCACGGTTCCAAAATTGGTTCTTAGCAGTATCGTGTTTCATAGGGCCCATCAGACGTAAGCCTCTCGTCTTCACGTCTCTAGTGTCTGCAGGCCTAGTTTCCAGGACAGAAGGAGAAGAAGAAGAAGGTAAAAACAGAATTCATCCTATATCTCCTTCGGCCGGAACCATGTTTATCCAATAAACAAATGAAAAGATGGAGATGATACCGGCTGGAGCGTGGATGTATATTTATGTTTTATACAATAAAGGGGATTCTGGAGCGTAAAAATATATATTACCTTTTGATAAGTTTCGTATCTATCATGAAAAAGGGTGTGCTCTTCTGTGTATGTGTGTGTGTGTGTGTGTGTGTGTGTGTTTGCGTGTGTGTGTGTGGGTGTGTACGCGCTTGAGGCAAGGAATGTAGGCTACCTTCTTTGCTTTTCTTTTCTTTCCTTTTCTTTTTCGCGTTCTCATAATAACATTTTCTGGCTCTAGCTTACAGCAACAACGATAAACCAGAGACAGACGAAATTTTTTATGCTGACGAAGATGTTAGGGAGCCGACAAACTTTTGATGATGCCGCAGAAATGTATCATTCAATCAGACGATATATTTAGAGAACAAGACAGAAGACCGCCTTATTGCTTGCCCTTTATTGTAAATCTTTAGTAGTCACCTGCCGCCGAGTGAGGCTTCAATGATCCGCTGCAAAAGTTTGTTTTCCATGCGACTTCGCTTTTTCCGCAAAAAAAGACAAGTACTTGTAAAGTCTGTTGCCACTGATGTGACAGGAAAGGAGTGACGAAGACATGAACGACTTAACACACGGGCACGCGTGTATCATTTATATAATGTATATGCATATGCATGCGTATGTAATTTCAATTCTAATTTTTGTATATGATATAATACAATATGATATAATAATGTGATACAATATGATATAATAATTACAACCCATAGCAGGATAATGTTTTATATAATAATAATACAATCCCAAGTAGGTATAAGGACCAAGATGTGTGAGACCTAATGAGAAACGCAGGACCTAGCAACCTGTTCTTTATGAAATAATAACCATCTCTCATCCCCCACAAAAATGAAAATCGCAAAGGCCAAAATGTAGTGGGTATAGGACAGTAAGAATAAGAAGGGAATCATAACATTGTTGGTCTACTGTCTAAAAAAAAATCGAGTGAAAATATTCACTCTTAATGGAGTGAATACAAAAAAGAGTGAATTTAGAGTGAAATTGGAGTGAATTTTGAGTGAAAATGTTCATTGTCACTCGTTTTGGAGTGACCTTAGGGATCACTCCAAAATCTTCGAGTGATCCCTGAGGTCACTCCTGAGTGAAAATGTACATTTTCACTCAAAATTTCATTTCATATTCATTTTTTTTTGTATTCACTCCTTTAAGAGTGAATATTTTTACTCGATTTTTTTAAAGAGAGTATTCAAACTTAAAATACTACTTCTATAGGGCCTATGCATTTGAATTACGGCACAACGGACATTACAGGCGCATGAGCAGTATCATGGTGAGCACCGAGCACAGATGTTTGCCTGATGAACAAATCACACGCTCCAGTAAAAACCAAAACCCGGATATTCAGTAAGGAGTGAACTTTTTTATTTTGTTAATCTTCTCTCCCTTCGCACTCTGTCCTTTCGTTTTTATACATCCGTAGAGCGTAAAATAGTGTGACCCTCGTGTCTCACAGGGGTAAAATTGTAGATCGCATAAGCGGATTCACACTTGCACGAATATTAGCGAGTTATAAATCTCGAGATTTGCAGCGCGATCGCAAGTTCCAGTTTGTTTGTTTGTTTGTTTGTTTTTTGGTTTTTTGCACGTATGAACACAAATCCCCACAAATTAGCGCGATTAGCATCGCGATGCTATACCAAAGAAATCCTGCGCTTATTCCTAAATTAGCCCCGCGGTGACGTCAAGGTGTGAACACTCGTCCAAATAAGCGCGAGATTTTGCTTCTCATCATCCAAAGCCCATATCACAACAGCGTGTGAGGTGCAAGAACAATAATTTATCTATCTAGCGATCAGCAACCTGCTCACTATATTTGTCCATATGAACGATTGCAAAAACAAAAAAGAAATAACAACAATAACAACAACAAAACTAAACTCGAGATCCGGATCGTGATCGCTAACCCACTAATTCTGAGTGTGTGAATAGAACGCCTGCATAAAAATATTCGAGATTCGGAGCGCGCTCGTCATCCCGCTGTGTTGTACGTGTGAGTGTGGCTATTGATTATGTGTGCCCTTGAGGGTCTTCAAACAAAGATCACAGCGGCTAATGAGGTGTAAGAGAACATGGCGATGTTATAATTAAGACTCTTAGGCATTTCATATCTCTGGGTGTCTCGTATGTTTTTGACATTCCGCGAAGACGATTCGCCACGCTCTATATGCGTCCTGGCTTCTTGAAAAGTCAATTTAGAAAGCTTTCGAGAAAATCTGTTCTTTTAAATAGATAGAGCTTTAATAACCTTGGACAAAGTACATTCGTTCTGGTCATGTCTGACTCCAGCGAATTTCGTTTGGGATAGGGCTAAAGCGAAGATAAAGTCGTATAATGTCCATAAGGTGCACTGCTTTGTATCATCCATCGGTACCATAGATGAGATGGAAAACCGTAAAGAAGAGAGTGTATGATTACCCAAATTCGGGAAGCTTTTCTACGTCTGCACGCGTATACATACATACGCGAAGGACTTACACGGCTATAGGAATGATTTGCTTTTCGTCGTTTGCGAGAATGTTACACCACACGGCTTTCCAGAAGCCGCAGGCCTTTGAAAACGATCTTGGGAAGATGTGAAAACATCATAATGCTGAAAGTAGCGCTACTTATCGCTTAGTCCCGCTCGAGGTGTAATTCAAACCTTTGCAGTGATGAAGAAGCGCTGCATCCCTCCCCCGAGTCTCCCTAAGGGTTTAACAAACCACTCTATAATCGTAAACACTGCATAGCAGTCGTATGTCCTTGATTCCCTAACGAAGAGTTACATCTACTTAGACCCTCAATTCAGGCTACGGTATATCCCGAAATGTGTTTCACGATCCGAAATACTAGCGTATTAGGCTGAAACTATGTTTTTCAGATTCTAAATCAATGAGGAATGTTCGATGGATATAATATTATGTAATAATAATAATAATAATAATAATAATAATAATAATAATAATAATAATAATAATAGTATTCAAAGACATTACAGCATAAACTAACACAAAATCTTGCATAACCGTCAAAAGGGTCGCCTGAGACTCGTTTGAATTGACAGACTTTGAGAGGGCAATGAACGGCTACACCATCAACCGGTAGAGATAAACTTAAGAAAACAAAAACAATAACAAAAATTACTGTTCTGCAGTTCGGTATCAAAAGTTAGATAATTGCTGATTTCGATCAAGAAATCAGGATGCGTCATGGATATGCCATGTTTGGTGAATGTAAATGTGTGCACTACACAAAAATGATTTTGCATGTAGGTCCTATACAGTTTTCTATCGTATTCTTAGGGTGTAGCTCTAAGAAAGCATTTGTGAATGGATACATTTAGAGTTTCATGGGTTCAAAAAAATTCCGCGCTTAAACGAATCATCCGTACTTTAGCTAAGCTCATTTATTGGTTCATACATTTTTGTTCCCCCATCTGCTAGGTAAATAATTCTGTGATCGGTGTTGGAATAATTTCATGCTTTTCACATTACAATTCGATATGACAGTCAACCACATTGAGAGGCAACGGAGTTGAACTGATTTTGAAATTTGTGTCGCACTTAACAAAGTTAGCTGTACCAATTATGGGTACTGCTCTTTTATGCGCGTCGCTTTACTCTTTTTATCGACAATTTCTTCGAAATCGTCAGCGTCGGATGAATTTTGCATGCAGTTTTGTAGCACGCTTTCTGACTCCGCAGTCGTGTCTTAAAGGTATTGTTTACTCTTGGGAGTTATAACTATTGTTCACATTTTGTATATTTCACAAACATTGATTATACTGATTAACATTTTTACATTGGTTGTTTCTATCCCTAACTCACATTTTAGAACTTTTTTTGAAGCACTAAAGCTGGGTTACTGTTTCATGTGCAAATGTTGCCTTTAATGATGTATCTACTCCTCACAGAATTTTAGAAGAAGCCCTCGATATGTTTTTTACTTTGACAAACTTATGTGAAAATACACTTTCAAAGCTCTAGTAGATAGATATGAATAGAACAATGAACAAAATGGAGACGAAGAAAATTAGTTGTTTTCGCCAAACCTGCCAACAGACTCGTTGTGTTTGACGCTGAGAACATGTGTCAGCGTCATGGAAAGGACTTGGAAAGTCGTGTCTAATTGGGCGTAGTACCAGAGCGGAAATTGAACAAAATGGACATGCGTGTGCATTTATTTCTACGCGACGAGTTCGACAAAGTGCATGGCGGTTCAGGAAGAGTCAAATAATCACCTTGGAGCCTCCAAACGCTAAATTCGAGACACGTATGATTATAACCATAGCAGCCGATCAATACCAATGCCATTAATTCCGAAACACAATCGCGTTATCCAGATTTAGTTGTGGTCTAATTTCCACACACAGATACACACACGCATATTCCAAAAAAGCATAAAAAACAGGCATTCAAGTCTTGTCATTCTTATAAGTTCTCACTCTCTTCATATCCCTAGCCTGAGCCCGGCTGCGTTGTAAAGTTAGGAGTTGTATATGACGAAGCTGCCCCCTCAAAAAACTTAAAGATATTCTACCAAGATGTAATGGAATACAATTATTACATTTTACAGATGTCTTGTTTAGTTGTTTTTTTTTGTTGTTGCTACCTGCTAATTTCATAGCGCTCACACAGACTATAATTTGTTTTGCAGCGCTTTATACCATATATCATAAGCCTTACCTATATAGCGCAGCTGTCATACTGTATACATCCCACTGCGCAGCAATACAAAAAAAATCCAGTCTAATGATAATAATACCTAATCTTTCTCCAAATTGTACATACCAAATACAGTCACAATTTAGCAACAAAAATAACTTTATAGAATTAATACATTATTACAAAAATAAAAGCTGTAACAAAGAGAGGTAAAGGAAAGAGGATTTCCCATTACCAGCACCCTCGCAGTGCGGGGATGCGTCTGTATCGTTGACATGGGGATCTGCTTATCATGTGTGAATAGGGCTCCACGTCAACTTTGGTGAAGTCTAGATCTTTCCAGAGAACAGACATGATAATGATGTCATAATTATTTTGATTTTCCATTACAGAAAGCACTCTTTCAACATTAACATCCTCTCCTACAATGAGATAAAACAGACTGAAGGGGACTCGCTCAAGCTTACAACCATTTCGAATGACCCTTAGATAGTAACGCGGGAATGAAAGGTACTCGGGAGAAAAGTATATAACTAAAGTCTTGATTTAAAAAAAAAAAACCTGCCCAGATATTTGAAAGATATTAGAACTAGATATTACATATTAGAAGTGAACACATCTGCTCGGCATTATTTGGTTTTCTTCTGAGCTCTGCCTGAATGTTGAACTTTTGCAGTTTTTGTTTCGTTAAGACCGTAGTGCATGTACCAGATTTGTTGCTGTATTTAATACCATTCTGTATTTAATACCAAAATATGTAAAATTTACCCCACTTTCAGCATTTTCCATCCCTAACCTGCTGGATATGGATTCAAATTCAGTCGAAATGATATTGTTGTTTTTGTTAAGAAGTATGCTTAGTCTTGTTAAGGACAAACAAATATACATATAAATTTTCGAGCCTGTCAGGGTTTTAGTCAGATTTAACATAAAATAGGTTGGACAGTGAAGAAATTCTGAATATTGCTGACATAAACAATAAAACCATAATGGTATGTTCACTCATTATGGTTGGCTATTCAACTATTTTGTTATAATTTTAATTCTTTGAAACCGGCTATTGTATAATCTTGCTTCCATCCAACAACCACATATACACCTTACACAACAACAGCAAAAACAAATCCCAACAAAACAAAACAAAGCAAAGCAAAATAGAACAAAGAATGTCAATACCAATTTAATGAACCCGCTTTGTCAAACCTGTTTATAGCGGCCACTAAAGGGAGACGAAAAAAGGTGGCCACTATTGATAAGTGGGTGCTATAGACATGGTCCTTTACACGGATTTCTCTTGGAGGGAATTCTTTAGTGGCCGTATACGGCAGGTGGCCGCTATGGCAGGTTTGACTGTAAATTGATTTAAATGCAGAAATTGAAATGTCACTGCTTTACCGCCAGGGCAACTGTAAATCCGTAGTCGATATGTCGAGGGAAGGCCACTGGTGCTATAGATTCCACTCTAAATGTATTACGGGAGACTTGGAGAGAAAAAGAGCCGTCTTATCTTTAATTCAAAACACTAGAAATCCAGCGAAACATTCCATTTTCTTATTCTTATACAGCAACATTTACCCTTTACCCTTTAAGTATCACAACTTTTTCCTAGCGGGCTGGTTGCCAGTAATGTAAATCTTCATAGAATGATACATACAAGAAAACAGACGAGACTCTTCTATCTGACTTCTCTTTTCTATTCAAGTTCTACCTTAAAGAATTGCGAGGCTGCTTAATTTGGAATTCGATATACAGTGAACTTGAACTACTTTCTTGGTAAATGAGAATTTGACTTTTACAAATAAGAATTTGTAGGACTTGGACTAACTTTTTGCTTATCGAAACTTTGCCCTTTTTTCGAGTTTTGCGCTTGAAGCTTAGAACCAAAGACATGAAAGATTTTTTTTTTCTCCATTACATCATGACCACTCTACGAAGATGATAATACAGGAGGGCTGACCATTTCTGCTTTTGTCGACAAACCCTGAGGTTAATCTAATAAACGCAGCTGCGGACCCGGGCACATCGCACACTGAATTCTTTGACCAGTTGCGACAACTCGAATATAAGCTTGACCTTTCAGCATTATGGGGGAAATGTATTCGCCATATTTGCACAGAAGCTATTCTTTTTTGTGCAACCTTCGCTTTCCATTAAAAGAAAGATATATATATATATATATATATATATTTATAAGATTTTTTTTTTTTTTTTTTGGGGGGGGGGGTATAAAATCATATTGCCTACTGTGGCACTCAACCTCATTACACGCGAGAAGTAAAAAAAAATGGGGGGGGGGGCATCCCGTATTTGCTTTAAGTTAATGACAGTGAAAATCTCTCAACAATATATCATCGGGCTTTCCAATTGCCAGAAAATTCACGAAAGAATCAAAGCTAGGGATGTTTACTTCATGAAAGTCTTGCTCGTGTTCGCCCTGCAGAAACAGGACGAAGAAAAGCGAGACACCACAAAGCAAAACAAAAAGAAGGCCATAGGCTATCATATCGCATCTCATAAAGTAGACCCACTAGTTTCCCCGCAGCTATTCCTCGTATGGCGCATGCAGGTCTACGAAAGGCCCCATTTTATGCAAAGAAAATGATTTAGCTGATCATCCTCAGACCAAAAGTGAAAGAAAGGGAAACTAAAAGGGAATACATGTAATATAGAGTTATCAGGTATTACTGGAACAACTGTAGATGATCATCACACGTTGAGTTTTAGACAGAAGTAAGAATCATATCACATGACATATTCAACGTCTAAGACCGATCTGTGCTCTGTCAAATTTAATGTATTGTTAATGCATCGGCCTGCAAAGAAAGAAAATTCATGTTGCATGTACGTCCAGAGAACCCTTTTACCTATACGGATTTGTGCATGTGGCCTCACGGACCACACAGCCCTCACAAAGTATCCTAGACTGAAGATAATCACTCTCCGTGAAATGGGGAAATGACCAAATGGATGGGTTTGGTGGGACGGAGGAGCGGACAAGAGGTAAAAGAGAGCGGGATGGAGCTCGGGTCATAAACGGCTGAAATGAGCCCTCTCTCCGTCCTGCTCGTGGGCCATTAACCCGATTTGCACGCTTCAACTGCACGGCCTCGTCATGGACGCACAACTTCTTAATGATGATGATGATGATGATGGCGGTGGTAGTGGTGCTGGTGGCGATGCTATCTTTAAATTAATGTTATTTCATCAATAATCTCAACGTTTCCATAATGTTCAGATAGTAATAGATTGGCGCTGTATCATCTACTCAGGGTAATCGTTCCAGTGAAAAGCATTGCTCTGATCTCACGTTTTGGCCTGCATCTTGAGTGCCGTATCATTTTTTTTTTTATAAAAATCAATTTTACGCATGTCAAGGCCGTTTCTTGAGAGAAATTTGCTATTACCTCTTTCATGCCCTTATTTTATTTTTGCACCCATCGGTGAAAATTACCAAAAGGAACACAAGAAACTAAACACATCTACGCCTGGTAGTGATATTTATAGATTTATTAAAGCCTATTTTTTGTTTATTTTTCATTTATCGTAATGTATGACCGCAGTACCTTTTCTGTCTCATATGATTTTTGATGTCATTATGCCTTCTTTTTTTCATCATCAGTCAACAAGTGAGCTCCAGGAAGTATGATTAATTCGTGGTTTGAGTTACGCACTACCGGAGATACGGATCTGTTTGACGAGCGACTGAAGGATAAGCTGGCCAGGGGGTGGGGTTAGGTGTCGTGTGTGGCGGCATATAAGTATGGTGATTATCGTGATGACCCAGATATAGTGCGAGGCTAAATCGCCGAAGCTGGCCAGAAATCATCTCCTTAGAAGCTTGTCATGACACACACCTGGTAAATTGGCAACTTTTCTCTAATGATAGAAAAAAAACTCTCGCCTCTCGCGCGCCTTCTGAATTTTCCAGCTTCACTCCGTCAAAACACGGTCTAACGATGATGCAAGATGCAGCCACAGCCGCGCCATTTCCAACTCTCAGTAGAGCGAGATATAATGAGATGTTATCACATCATTGCGTCCAGCGTGGCCAAAATCGTTGGCAGTTATTTATGTTGTACTGTCACACTAAACAAATTTTCCAGTCTTGTCCTAAAGGTTTAAACACAGACGGTACGGAAGAAAAATCTATATACCTTTAATCAGGATTGTTTGTGTTTCGCTCTGCAATGAAGTGGGTTTACCCCATCCCCGACCTATTCTTTCGAACAGCATGAAGCACACATTCACACGTACCCTACAAGACCAACATTTGACCAAACACATTGTATGGGAGAAGGTATTTATGGGGAATTCCGATTCCCATAATTTAATTAACATCATGTAGCAAACGAGTCAATAGAACCATGTATAGATTTGTGAAATTTATTGTGGTCTTTGAGTAGATAGACCGATACTCTGAAAAACCAAAAGCAAATAACACTGAACAATGATTATGATAAAGAAGACTCACACATTCCAGTAATGTAGCAATGTAATTCCATTACAATGCCACTTGTTTCACCTGTGTAGAATCTATGTATGTTTTTTTTCTTTTTTTGTTCTGCTCCCATGAGCACCCAATAATGCCATCTTATGTAATGCTTCTACTTTTATCGTCGCCCTTGTTTACTGTGATTTGCTATGAATTTTGAAATTATTCTTATTCCACATCCCAATCACTAAAAAAATGTAGCTCTGTACCCAGTATCACCAATTTAAAGATATTTAGATGCAAAAGTCTGAAACCATCCAGACTTCTTCTATAAAGGGCGAACTCATAGCATGAAGACTGTACCGATGCATTCACAGGAAGTGGGAGAGAGCATCAGAGAAGGAGAGATATGACAAATGTAGAAAAAAAAGAGGAGCTCGCGAAAACGGTACGTGACGTAGAGAGAGAATGACATATCTAAAGGAGAAGATATTCATATTTACACACGGTTCCATCAAAAAAGACGGTATTTTCGGGATGGCAGAAAGCGGGAAATGGAACCGAAGTGGACGAGACAAAGCAAAGAGCGCACGTCGATACTTCTTGATGTTGCCCGTCGTCGGTGTAGCCCCAAACTGCGTGCGAGTCAGGCGCCAGTGTTTACCTTGACTCGCGGTTTTTGGCAAGGCCGCCTGCAAGTGCAGGACCAACAAGCTCGACCGCGCTTCGATGGAAATGTACACAAGCTCACTCACATTGTTTTCGTCCCGTGTTACTTTGGAAGTGAAGCAAGCGTAATTGAAATATGCCGAGAGAAAGAATGGTCATACTGTACCTACATAACTTCTCGAGCGACTTGGCTCAAGACTCCTTAGGTCATTTAGAACTAATTTTTCAGTCGTCCACAGCGCTCGCGTGGAATCGTTGGATGCCTCAAGAAACCAAAACACCAGCGAATTTTAAGAGATGGCATTAAGAACTACCAGAAGAAAAATAAAGCATGATTACAGAGACTGTGAACTACGCGGATAACATAAACATTTTACATATATATATATATATATATATATATGTATATATATAATATCTACATATATATATATATATATAGATATGTACATATAACATAAATAAATGTATTAAAAGGTGCCTTAGTGTAGACATAGTGTATATAATCCTATATGAATATATATATACATATACATAGATATATTTACACACATATAAGCATACCTGCAGTTATACAATGCTATCTGCATATATTTTTTTTTGCTTTCTCTTAATATCAAATTCAAAAGGTTGAGGCAAACACTGTTGCACATTTGTGATGTTTATATTAGACCGCTATGTATGAATAAACTTATTTAAAACAATTCAAGTAACAAGTAATTTTGAAAATGTCACTTTGTTTTATTTTAACTGCCAATGCAGTCATGTCAAATTCTGAAATTAACATAGGGAATTTTCATAGGCAGAAGTGTACGTTATTGCAACTCCACAATTCCAATTTTTGTCATTTTATCAATCGCTCTCACCTCATTTATATCCTAAACGAGTTTTTCTGCTGCGTCTCGTAAAAGACGATTGCTCTTTTTTCTTATTTCCCCCCTAGCCCTATTCAATTATTATTTCCATTCCACTTCGATCGTGCAATCTAACCAAACCAAACTAAATTAAAACAAAACAAAGCATCGTTCAAATTCACAGCATGTTACTTGATTCCTCTTTTAGGTTTTGTTTAGAGAAGTATGCCTGCACTAGGATGATAAAAGATACTGTGTCCGGCACGAAAATACCCGGATAAAAGAAAATATATTGTCTTAAAAGTAAAAACAAACAAACAAACAAACAAACAAACAAACTCAAAACAATCACAATCACAAACACAAACACACAAACAACAGCAGCAACAACAACAACACACACAAACACAAACCCCGAACACACACACATACACACACACATACACACACACACACTCACACACACACACACACACACACACACACACACACACACACACACAAACTTTCCGAAGTGTTGCCCGGCGGTCTCGCCTTCGTGGTGAGCCGGCGACCCCACCGGCGCACCGCGGGTCTGTCTAATCCAGCTTGACAGTAATTGCCAAAACCCCGAGCCGAACTGCAGGTGATTCTGTTATCAGGTTTCTCACCCGACAGGCTGAAGAAGAAAGCTTCCCCACTCGTCCTTCTTCCCCAACAAACACCCCTCGACCCCCCCCCCCCTTCTCACCGTCTTTCATCTACACCGACGCCAGGAGAGGACAACTTGAGAGCTTAAAAAGTAATTTGACTTGATTAGCTAAAGCAAATAAGATGCTCTCCCATGCCATATCGCTTCAAAGTCAAGTGGAAATGCGTTTCGCACGCTTCACCCCTGCCTGCATTTCGAAGGAATTCAATCAATCGAATCTTCACATCCTATCATTCTAAAAGTCTCGATCCTGAAGGCGTCATCTGAAGGAGTAGCATACCGCTCTTTAACTTTGTATGGCGAAGTCTTGTTTACTCATTTTATAATCATTAACGTTACCTATTTCGCCAAATTGTTAAACATTATGTTCACAAACTGCTCATGAGTTTTCTATTGAACTGTTCAAGGGGTAGAAAATATGTAAAAGGAAGCAGCCATTCAGGTGACCACGGATATGGATCTTCAAATCTATAATTGCATTTGTCGCTCTCAAACTCTTTCACCGCTCTTTTTCCGATATATATATATATATATATATATATATATATATATATACTTATATTCTGTATTTGTACTCATACTAAAGATTTAATCTTCATTTCAGGAGTCACGTTTGTGATAACATTGCTATGATGAACGCTAATATTGAAATGATTTTCAGTATTACATGTCTGGTTACTATAAAGCAGCAGAATTCAACAATTTCTCGAACTGTCACCTGGCCGTCATCTTCACCACAGAAATATTACTTCTTTACATACGAGAAACTCTTTTACTGGTTTAATTTTATTGGATATGTATAATTATTTACAGTATTTGTTGTAATCATGTCTTTATTCATAAGCAAAGGACATGTTGACATATATACCAGGTCCATGGTTCTATTCTGGACACATGGCAGGTAATGGCACACTTTAATACAAATACTTACACAGTGAATAAATAACAATATAGCTGTATTCGCAACAGATTTGTAAGGTTGACAACAATTACACAACACACACACACACACACACACACACACACGCACATATATATATATATATATATATGTATATATATATATATATATATATATATATATATACATATACATATATATATTACACAGCGTCAATCAAAGAACAAGTACTAATTCTCATATAATGCAGACAGGTTATAACGAACTATCCCTCTTAAAGACTGCAATATTACTACGCGCTTCCGGTCTGTCAAAAGGATGGATGCGAAATCTTATTTTCAGTTTATTTTTTAGTTGATTCTGATGAATAGAGTAGAATCCGATGAAGGGATGCCAAAAGTTTGAAGCTATCTTACACATAGAAGTACTGAGATATTAAAGTTTCATGTCTTTTTATTGAATACGCGTATATTCAAAGAGGCAATATGTTATCAACTTTACGAGAGTTTCCTTGCGGTTACAGAAAAATATCAAAATCAATCACTTATTCGACATCTGACTGCAACCTCCGTTCCCTTAGATTTTGTGATACTTTTTGCGACGTTATTCAAATCCTACTACAACAGTACAATATGACATAAACTATGTCCGTTTTCATTATTGATGCTATAGTTGCACAGCAGACCTGTTGAGGGATGATACCATTAATTCTGCCGAATCTGTTTTAATGATTTCGACTAATACAACAGGTTCGTGATATTCATTGAGATAAGTAATTTTCTGTGTGATATCGGAGATTAATAATTTTGATTACGTATTTTTGGAAATATGAGAATCTTTTAATTATTAGCAGTTCTATGAATCATTTTGTATCTTGTTTCTGTATCAAGTTTTATGGCAGACAGACCTGATGTTAGTTTCGGGAATAAATAAAATAAACTGAGTTGAATTTAATTGAATCCGTGCCAGCATGGAATATTCAATCACCGTCTTATCTTAGAACCATTTTTTTTAATGAAATGTTTATACCACGCTGATCATCTGATATTTACTCTGTTCAATAAATCCAAATTAAACATGGTATAGAATTACAGTTAGGATATCCCTAACGGACAAACAAAACTACCCTTTCAAAAGGTAGCTACACATTTTGCTCAAGGGCGCACGGATCCATTTCTTGTAAGACGTAATCTATTTGCTGCTACTTAACTCTCCCCTGATTCACTGCTATCAATATTCATAATCTGTACTCGTAAAGATAGTTTTCCCCTCATATTGCGGCTTACTCTAAAAACTTACAATCGGCTGGAGTGAGGGTCATAAGTTCACGATGTGAAAAGTGATCGGTAATCCAGCTTTATTTCTTTAAAAAAACACCCAGTGTTGCTACCATCATGACCATTCCAATCATAATCAGAATGCGCTTTCTCGCTCTCGAGTTTTATAGGCAGCCCTATAAGATGAGGCAATTCTAAAGAAATCCCAGCTCATGGATATAGAGGCCTTAAATGCTTAAAATCATATTCATTTAATCATCAAACGCATGTCTTCCACCACGGCAGAGGAAGGCGACCATCTGGAAATTAAAGATGGAAAGATAAAAAGAGCAAAATTCTTCGTTACAGTTCTTGCTTAAAGTCCTTCGTACGAGTAATTGCGATTGATTGTTTCTCGTATCTGCTATCTGCAGTAATGACTTGTTATTACAGATGTATACGTTCATGTCGGGGCTCGAATATCGAAGATGGTACGGAATGATTGCCTTCGTTACTAAATTGGCGGGGAAACACTTGGAACTACAATTGTAGTTTTGTATATAATCATAACTCCCGCACGAAATCACAAGAGACATGAGAGATGTTAATACGAATACCTCCAGTTTGCCTTATTTCCTCTTCACAGCATTTTCGAGTAGTTTATGAAATTTAAGGAAAACCGCAGAAAAAAGTACTCATCGTCTGCCTTTCTCCCTGTCTCCCTTTCTTAATTGCAGCGTATATTCCTTCCAAGATGACGCGAAATCTTCGGCCTAGATGTGGGAGGAAAGTGGGTCGAGAAATTCGAGACATGCCAAACGGCCGGATGTCTGCGCTCGTTTCATTTAAAAGCTTTGCTTACATCATATCGAGATTCAGCTGGCTTGGATTTTTACCCAAATGCGCAGAATGACAGGTATTAGCGAGAATAGATTACCAACTAGCAATGACTAGGAAATATCTTGACAGTTTCATTACTGCCTAGAGGACTTTCAAAGGAAAATTCCTTTGAAATAAGATCTAACAAGAAAGTAAAAGAAGCATTTCATATGTTTTATATAATATGAAAAAAATTACATATATTACAGATTATTTTACTCAGGAAACGGTGCTGAAATTTACTTGTCATTTTTCCCTTCTTGAATCGTGAAGTAATCATAGCTTATAAATTACCCTCAGATTATAAAGAAAACAATAATCCACATAACATGTATGCTATGCTATAAGGTTTACACGTCAGTTTCTTAGAACACAAAGGGTTCAGCCCAGTTTTTCTTTTTTAATCAAGGGTTTGCAACTTGTAACGAATGTAAAACAGCGCGATAAGCTGCACTTAAGTACTCACTCGACCCCTTGTTAAAACATTGCTTTAACTTTTGATCCTCCTCTCTACAAGTCATACCAAAATCATCCCAATTTTCAAATGTCAAAGAGAGATTACACAGTGACACGAGATTGACTGTAAAACCCCTTGCCGCAACAAGTCCATCGGGTTGTCAGAAAAAAAATGAGGGAAATAAAACCTGACGATTGATTAATGCCCGGACGCCAATGCATATTCATAGGAACTCTAATTCGTAACAGAGAGCATTTCAAAGTTTTCTCCATAATAATAATTATATTGTGATTTGTTTTTATGTTGCAATACCTTTACCAAAATACCGATACTACAAGGGATCCAATATCATCATGTGGTGCATTTTCTCATTTTCTGTACATATAGGGCATATCCTGATTAGACATGTGATCATGATTTGCGTGTTCTTTACCAACTCATAAAATAAACCTCTTTGGCGCTGCGACGCGGGTGTTCACGACGCACCTCCTCCCGAGTTGGACAGTAGAAACGGCTGTCTGTTCTCGCGCATGTGCAGAGCACCATTTTTTTTTTTTTTGGCCTAATAGCCACTTCTAGCGTTCGCGTCACAGATCTAAAAGCTCTCTAATGTCACATATGTCAAAGCAGCATTCATACTCATGATTAATTGCTGTGATAGTGTGTGAAGATGAGTAAATCAGTTTTGAGACACGGGTACCAGGTCAATATTAAATCGAAACAAAACAAAACAAAAACATGACGCTTTTAAATAACAGTATTATCAGATTATACTCTACCCTATACGTGTACACACTTATTTCGTACGATACACGCTGTACTTTGACATCTTTGATGTCACTCAAACCAACTAAACAAAATACTGATGTAAAATAGATACATAACCACATGATAAAGACGCAACTTTACAAATGTATACACACATTCAGGGATGATTCTGGTCAAAATTGCAGTGGTGACAAACTCTGTGATTTCAACAACTTTGTCAATCCTACTTCTAAAACTGCAATCTGTTTGGTAAAATTTTTCTTTCCATTATAAGCTGCAAAGAAGATTTTCGGTTGACATTGAAAACATTTTCAAAAGGAAGCATGGACTAATTTTGAGCGCACTGGTAAGATCGTCCCTACTGCATGAAAATGAATGTAAAAACAGCAATTTGGAATTTTGTGGGCACTATATGACAGCAACTGGGCAACAATCAACTACAACTCCGCGTACTGGGTAGTTTGATTGTCACTGCAGTGACCGCAACTATTGGAGAGGCATTCCAGACGATTTTCATAATTTCACGTCACGAAGTACATAAATCGATAGCTCATTAGGCGTTTTCACATCAGCCCGATGTTTCGAAATAGCGCGCTATTTTCTGATTTGGGAAATTTTCCCGATAGCGAAATAGCGCGCTATTTGATAATGTGAACACAAATTAACGCGCTAATTGTATCGCTCTGATCGAGAAAATTTTTCGAGTCCAACTCGGGAAATTTCTGAAATAGCGGGATAGTAGCGCGCTATTTGATAATGTGAAAACGACTCGAGATTTAGCGCGATGCATCCCATTATGCCTAGCGTGTGTGACCCGATCGATCGAGGCAAACTGCACACAAATCACGAGGAATTTTTGAGAGGGCACACACATTACTTATGCTGTTTGCACATACTCAGCTTACGAATTAGTTCGACAAAAATTCGGGCTGATTCTCTTCGGGCTGATGTGAATAAGAAATGAAATAGCGCGCTAACTCGCAATCGCGAAAAATTTCTCGAGCTTGGATTTTTATCGGGCTGATGTGAAAACGCCTAATGTGTATGTAGATTTGTGGAATTTATTGTGGTCCTTGAGCAGAGAAACAATACTTTGAAAAACCTTAAACAAATTACACTGAACAATGATGTTGACATACGAGGCTCACACATTTCAGAAATGTAGCAGTATTTCCATTACAATAGTGCTGGCTTACAAGTTCACCTGTGTATAATCTATACATGCTTTCTTCTTTTGTTCTGCTTCCTTGCGCCCCAACTCATACATTCTTATGGTGAGGCTGCCATGTCGTCATCCTTGTTTATTGCAATTTTTTTATGAATTTGAAAAAAAATGCTTATTCTTCATCCTAATCATCATAAATCCTGGAAACTCTGTACTCAGTATAACTAATTCATAGTTGTTCAAATGTAAAAATCTGAAAATCATCCGGGGGTCCCCTTTAATGTTACAGTAAAAACACCATTTGAGCTGTGAAAAGGGCTACGGTTGAGCAATATTGCTATGCTGCGAAAGTGTGATAGAAACGGCGCAGTTAGGCGCATGGGGACTGGGTATTGCTGTAAGCTACCTTATATGGCAAAGAAAAATAGGAAAGGGGACCCGAGAGAAGGTTGTTTTTTACTGCCCACCCAAACACACAGCTCACACACTCATTTTGACATGGTGCCAAAACAATGATAGGTGTGGATTGTCGACACGAATAGAACTGACAACAGTATATCAACCTAACAGAGTAAAGAGAATAAAAATCGAGTCACAAGGACGATATTAATAGCAGAATTGATAGGCTGGTATAGTTAACACGACGCAAAGTTATGTATCTGAAAAGCGATGACGAGGCAGTATTCGTCTTCGAATTAATCAAATTGTTTAACGATGAAAGCATTATTCTATGTATGGTAAAAAAAAACGATGATAAAGAAATGTTGAATTTATAGAAACCGCATGAATGCCTACCTCACTGAAGACTGAGAGGTTCTTTCCCCCGCTCCGTTTATTTGATATTCCCACGCATTCACGGCTCGCGGAGACAGCGTTGGGTTTCATCCGTCTGCGCTCAACGGCCTACGATGCTGCAATGATGGGGACACGTGAAGACGGGGTTTTCTTAAGCACGGAACATCTGACATCGCAAGTACTAGTACATCGTGTTCCTCTGTCGCGCCATTACGTCATCACTTGCTCGGAAAGCAGAGAGAGAGAGGGAGAGAGAGAGAGAGAGAGAGAGAGATGTACGATTTACATTCCTCGACAGGTTTCCAGCCTGCACCGATTTTTCATCCCGTTTGAGAGTCACATTATCTCACCACCTCATACCTGTATGCCGCAGATTTCTTTCTTTATGCTAGTGTACTATCAACGTAGCATGACAGAATGAAATACAAGGTTGTACCCAGACACTGTTGCAGGCATCACGATTCTTCGCCTGATCGATGTTACTTCAGAGAAAAGAGAAAAATAAATCCAGTCATCTGTATTCATTACGGTTTTGATTCCTTCTCTTCTTGACTTTGGGCAAACGTAATCAGCAGAAACTTACAAGGGCAGCCCTTAAAAGCTCGCTGGAGACTTGGACGTAATATGGAAGGAACTGATACATGCACTATGTGAAGCTGCAGGAGGAATATAAATTGACAAATGATCCGCCTTCATCGTGCATCGGGGAAAACGCCAATAGAGCTGGAATATGCATGAATATCGTCTTTTCTCCCTATAGCCATTCCGTGTTCGTCTACCGTAGATGTGAATTCCCCCGTCCATTAAATGCTCAACATACATCAAACAAACCAAAAATTACAAAACGTCTACTTACTACTATAGTGCTACAGTGCACTTCTGTTATAACGAACACGGCTACAACGAAATTCTCGTTACAACGGAGTAGAAATCCGAGTAAGAACATTATCATCTGTGTATCTTGGCGTACTTTACCGTTCGGCTATAACGAAATTTCGGTATAACGAAAGAAAATTACTCGTCCCGAGGATTTCGTTATAATGGGGATGGCCTGTATAATGCTATAGTACTATTTGATGTAATCATTACTATCGTGGTAGTTCTAATGTCACAAGAGAAGATGCAACAAGAATTATGCATATTGTTTTCATTTTATAGGAATCTTTACAATATAAACAAAAGAAAAGTTTGATAGCAAATCTTATGAATTGTATTTTATTATTTGCGACTAAAGGTGCCCCCTCAAAAAAAAAAAGAGAAAATGCGGGATATTTTCAAGCATACTATAGCTCTAAGAATATTCCTAGCTATGTAGCAAGTGTATATAGGTGAGACATCACTGGAAAGGTTCGACTCATAATGAATTTATGATGATCAACTATGTAAATCACGTGTATCCATATATGTTGTAGGTGCAGCTGTACATGTGCTATACTTTTGTAATATTATTGCTTGCATTTGTATCATTGCTTCATGACATTTTGCTTTCTTGTACAAATCAATTGTGCTACTTTGCAATTTATTTGTATCATTTTGATATAGGTTTCCCCGCCCAATTTCATCAGATTTGCATTCGAATTAATGACAAGGCGTTCAAATTCAAGGGATTTTTGTCACTGCTCTACTCTCACGGTTCATTTTAATTCTTTGAGTATTCAATTTCAATTCATGTCATTCCTTTTAGATTTTATTTTATTCAATTTAGAGAGAAATTCATTCAATTTAATGGCTCAAAGTTGGCATTCAATTTTGCGCCAGCTGGATAGACGTTCAAATTCGCACCAAATACCACTTTCAATTTCATTTATAGGCACACAACTTCGACCTTTGAACGTTCAAATTCCGTTAGCATCAAGTCCTGTAATTCTATGCAATTCTCACGAATATTCTTGCATTTGTGAATGGCAAATTCATCGACGTTCAGTGTTATCATTTCACTTTCAACATTTCTTTTTCTTTCTTTTTTTTTAATTCGGATAGTTTCACTTTATTTCCCCCATCAAAATTGGATATCACATCATTTTACAGAATGGTTAAACTCCGACTTTGCTGACATAATGAGAGATCACATGAGAACATCGATATGTCAAATGTGATTGTAGTCGTTTTTTGTTTTCAATCACGTCTGAGGTTTGAAATGTGTGTGATATACATTGCATTGGGATATTCTTTTTTTTTTAAATAATTATTCATAATTTCGATGTTCAGTCTCTTCAGCCGTCGATCTGTTGACGCGCCAGGCACATTGGCATGTACGTCTGAAAGTGGTTTTACCATTATTCAAACAGATGGAGCAGTGATGTAAAGAACATGAGCAGCGAAAAACACTGCCCAGATGCTGTAAATGTTTGCCTATTCGTTAATTTGAATTCCTTAATGTTCATCGCAGCTGTGCTGGTGCGAATTTGAATGCGTTTCACGTGCATTTTTATTTTGAACGCGCTGTTTACAAGTTTATGGGACAAAATCAGGAATTCGAATGCTGATGAAATCAAATTGAATAAACTACTTAGCTTTTTGAATGTTGATCTCGGTTATCATTCAAATTCGCTCGAAAATGAATGTTCGCATCATTAAATCGAATGCAAATCTGATGAAATTGGGCGGAAAACCTATATAAAAAAAATTATGTGAAAATTAAATTTTACTCTATCTGATAATGGAGTTACTTTAGAATGTTTAGAAATGGCGTTTAATCCGTTTTGTGACCACACTCTACATTTCATGTATATATATATATATATATATATATATATATACACACACATACATCTACACATATCTATATACACACACATATATATATACACATATATATATATTTATACATATGTATATATACATATACATATATACGTCGAAGAAAAAGAATGATAAATACGAGTACAGAATTGAAGGGTCGTTTGAGAACCAATAAGAAAATCGTGTAATTCCTGCTGCGAGCTTTCGTCCTTTGAAAAGATGTTTTATCCACCCAATATTCCTCTTGACCCAGGTGTGTGAACGAGTACCTGGCAATGCTAGGAAGGGGGTAATTATGAGAATACCACATTCAGCGAAAAACATTATGACGATCACTGCCCCTGGTCAAGAAAACTTATAAACTGATCATGATTCCATGAACGCAGTGACGCAATAACGATAAATCGCATTCGTCTGTCTCATTCACCAATGAATACAATAACGATAAATCGCGTTAATGAAATCACAAGTTTGTAAGTTGTCTTCACCATGCTCAGTGATCATCATGCTGTTCTTGCCGAGGGTGGTGCTCTCTTGATTACCCCTAGCTCTTCCCCGCATTGTCTGCTACCCGGGAGTTGCGAGATATGTTGGTATCGACAAGATGGATCTGGACAATGTGACATGCAGGAATCAACCTGCTTGCGTGGTTGCTGTTAGCGAAAAGTGTGTATAGTTGATGTGCAGAATGTAAAAAGAAAGAAAGATAGAAAATAGGGAAAAAAAGAGGTGCTGATTGTCATTGCTACAGACTAGTCTTTTATTTCATACCTGTCTTCAAACTTAAATTGTTGATAATGATGGGAGGCAAGAAGAAGGGACATCGATTTGAATAATGTGGAAGCGTAACATATCACTACAAAACTCAACAGATCTCTTTTCTCCATTGATTTTGCTCACCTGTCGTATAACGTTTACAGAATCTTTTTTGCACGCAGCCGTGGGCTTTGCTTCTCCGCTTACCAGACCCTTTCATGCGGGAGTGACGTGACACCCTGTGACCTTTTTTGGAATCACCTCTTGAAACTCTTCTTGGGCGGCATTTGACACCACGAGGAGCTCTCGAAGAGCGCCGAGAGTCTTCCGCCATTGACTCGGCGCTCCTCAAGAGAACAGTGGCTTCTAGCTCGCGCTACGGTCTGCTACACGTAGACCGAAGCAGAAAGGTGAACTCGGATACATTGTCCGATACTTGAGGTCTCACACCTGTGAATGAGTCTTTATAGACGCATGCATTTTAAGATAGTGATTAAAAAAAATTATAAAGCCCACGAAATAAGTCGCACGATTCGTGTCTAATGCCTACAAGTGAATTTGCGAAAGGTTTCTTTTTTTTTCCAACGTAATCCCGGCTGAGAGGTCCTAAAGAAGACTGCGATTTCACTACTGAAAATTGAGCGAATTTATAGAACTTACTCAGAAACACATAATCAAGTCACATTATTTGAGCATGTTTGGACTTAATATTTAATACATCTACCAGTATGCATTATGTAAAGTTTGTCTTTCTATTTTTTAATGCAGTAACCCTAATGCAAGTATGTGCTGTTAAACCAAGATAAGAATGCAAAAAAGTGATTCTATAGTGTGAGCAAGATTTTGCGAGTGGGATTCAGAATGTGAGGCTAAAGCAATTGTTAAAAAGTGTATTAGAGAACTTAGCCCTGGAAGCTAATAAATGGACTAATACACTAACTAGTGAGAAAAAACCTAACATCAGCCAATATTGGCCATGATGCTCTTTTACTTACGTTTGGAACTAAAAACGGACAATTCATATCGCGAAAGGTGGAAATTGGCCACTGGCAGAGAGTGTTTAGCCTCTGGTAGACAATAGGCGCCGTCAGACTGGCAAAAGATCGAGAAGTTTAAGATTGCGAAGTCTTCCCAATCTTTTGTCGTGCGGTCACACTGGCCAAACTTCGAGATCTTAAAGATCCCTATCTTTGACTTCTCGATCCTTGCCAGTCTGACCGCGCCTACTTTGATCTCATTCATCAACAGGGGAATGAGGCCAATTACTACGGACATCTGTGTGGGAACATCCGAACATTCAACTTATACAGGGATGCATGACTAATCCATGGCCAGCACAGTTTGGTCTGATTATTTCCCAGACATTCCACCACAGCAACATCTAGAGTAAGCACAGGACTTGCAAATTTGTTAGGTTCGCGTCGAAAAAGTACGCAAAAATCAGGCGGGATTTCTGATTACTACATAGTCAAGCCTGTTATGATGTGAAGGCATTAGGCCATCGTCTGCGTACCTTTCTCCGTTAGGGCGATCGAGGCGGTTTTCTAAAGTCCATTTGCTCAAAAACAAGATGGCGCCGATCACGTCCACATCTGGCAAACAGGCAGGATTATCCTACTTTCCCATCCAAATTGCGACGGAGATTGATTGAAGTGGAAGAGGCAAGTGGCGAGGGATTTGCAGGGATCGGGCACAGCCTTCGGCGAGCTGACACAATGGGTTAACAAATTGGAGATATATTAGATTTCGGTCTCCCCAAGAATACATCTGCCATTGAATAATCCGAGTTATGTTTATCATATCTTTGGAGTTCGAGAGACGCAAATTGCTCTATTTGTCTCCTTCTCTCTCTGTCTCTCCCTCTCTTTCTCTCTCGTTTCTTGTGTTCCACTTAATCCCAACCCCCCCCCCCGTCCCCCTCTGTATAGTCTCAGTCGCAGACGTATGTCTTATAAAGACGAATTCACCCTTCCGGTCAAAGATATACATGAAATAGTCTGATGTACAACTATCGGCTGAGAGAGAAGGAGCGACAGCGAAATACCACATCTTGCTTTCGGCTTTTTTTTTATTCAAGGATGAAGCAACAAGACCGATGACACGGATGATAACACTGATGGTTGTAATAACCAGCTTATTTGAGTTGATTATGAAACAACAACTACAAAGCCAGCAACTGCTATTATAAAAGCCCATGCAGGAGGTACTGAACACTAAAAAACAAACAAACACACACAATATGGGGTCATCTTGACGAAACTGTCATCCCACTTGAATAACGCATATGAAAACAATGAAACATTACTAATAATTTTGAATAAGCCTTTTTAGTGACTCGCGAAACCGGCTCATTTAGAGTGTAATTTGCCTGTCTCTTGTAAACCAAAATATAGGCCTATAGTGTGAAAAGAAACAAGGAAGAAGACCAATTTAATGTTTGTTATGTGTGGTGATGATCTATGACGCGATACTTCGTATAATCATATGTGATGCATCCGAACGAATGATGTACACTGTTAAATCCACACTGTCACATTAGCATGTCTTGCAAAGCATCGCTTCTTTTGAACAACCCCTTTCTCTATCTCACTAAAATGGTAACATCGATGGAATTGCATTTCGGCGGTTAGCTAAAGTTCGGACCGACTCGTTCACATAAAGACATTATAATCACTCACATTCTACCGTAGAACCAGACACAAAATTAATCAGGGATTAATCCAATATGAAATAGAGCCTCCTTCCGAATAAAGACAAAACCAGTAGTACAATATATGGATATTTCCATAATACGTATACCTGAGTATTGTCCACAATGACAGACGAAGAAAGTTAATGAATATTTAAGTTCCGAAAGCATGAATTATCTTATTATCATATGATTACTAAATTATCTCTGTTAAGGATTGCAATTCTTCAAGTCATGCTTAAAACACACCTATATGTCACGTATGTTGGAAAAATCGGGTGCACGTCATGAGTCCGAAACTCACGAGTCATACAACCCACGATCTCCACAATAGGCAAATAAGTCCCACGAGTCCGACTATTAGGCAGACAAAGACCACGAGTCCGACATTCATATCATCACTGCGCGAAATGTACGCAGTGTCGGTCCCGTGGGTCCTTTTTTGCCTAGTGTTGGACTACTCGTGGGCCTTGTTTACTCATAGTGCCCCAATCACGGGCCTTTTGGCCTGAAGTGTCGAACTCATGGGCCTTATTTGCCTAGTGTCGAGTTCATAAGCTGTATTTACATGAGGGCTGCATGGCTAATGGGCCTTTGTTTAATATCGAACTCGTGGGTCGAATGACCCGTGGGTCTCGGGCTCGTGGGATGACACTGCAATATTACGTCCTCAACTGATGAGATTACCAATTAAATCACCCTCTAGACCACATTTGTATCATGTGGTGTTTGTCTTTATTACTAAGTACGAGGAGACATCATTACACGGCTTACCTTCTCTATCAAGTGGACACCTGCCCACGTATAGTCCTGATCCATCGCAGGCATTCAGACCTAGAGACGAGTTTGGTCAACTGGCATGGGCCGCTTTTACATTTTAATTCCAGTGGACCCCACAACCGAATAATATCGACCACACTACTCCTACCTACCCCTCTCCACAAAATCTTCTGTTGCACAACGCTATGCAAGTTGGCCCTTTCCACTTTCTAGGCGGGCAAAGGCTTCCAGTGTGCTGTTAACGTCTCGTTGTTCCGAAGGTGTGTTCTTCAAAGGTAAGTTAATCCGAAAATAAAACCTTCGGGAAATAAAAAAAAAAAAGGTTTGTTATACCGAAGGTTTGTTAATCTGGTAATGAAAATAGGTTCGTTATTCCCAAGGCAGTTTAATCCGAAAATGAAAAGGGGAATTCTCGTAATTCTGAAGGTTTCTTAGTCCGCCCCGTCTTTACATTTTTCGGATTAAGGAACCTTTTTCCTTTTCTTTTTCTTTTTTGGCTTTGATAACGAACCTTTGGAATAAAGAACCTCATTTCATTTTCGGATTAACGTAACATATTATTTTTGGATGAAAGGACCTTCGGAAAAACGAGCCATACTTCATTTTCGGAAATGCGAATCTTCGGAATAACGCCAAAAATTCAGATTAACGAATCCTGTTTGATTATCGGATCAACGTACCTCCAGGTATACAGAATAACGAACATCATTGGCCGGTACAGTGTAAGACGGTGAATCCAAGGAAACAACATGGATCTACGTCTGCAAACCATTTGTGTTTTGTCTTCGCATTTGATTACCTGCTCTGAATGATGACTGTTTATAGCAAACGTCAAACTTTGGACGCCTCGGAAGCCCTCGCCTGAACTTGCGAAGTCAAATCGACATACATAAATCTCGCGGTTTGTGGCGGCTCTCTCGTTTATACTAAGCAAAGGTTTGCTCGTTTACGAGAGCGCAGAAGTTTGGAATACCACCGCCTCCCAATTACATTTGATCCGATGACACTGGATATTACTGGCTCATCCTTGAGCACAGCCATGGATTTTTCCTGGATAATGATTGATGGTAAATCACAGGACTACCTTGGACAGCTACAACTCAAACTAATAACATCAAAGTAAGAACGCACTCACCATACAGAGAAGGAAGCGAAAAAAATCCTTGTTATTTCAAAGCTTTCAGTTTAAGGTGTCTCCGATCTCCGTAATCACGAGAATTGTTATAATGTTACTCAAGGTTGTGCTTCAGTGTTAGAAATTAGTGTGTTCTAAACAAATGGCAGTAACCTATCGTGTGTCCCACCGCCTAATCACATTAATCTCCATGATTTTTCAGCCTTAACTCTCTTCTTCGTACTTTGTGGTTCATCTTTCTCCTCACACCGACTTCGAAGCCCTTTACCTCATTCTCACTCTCCATTCTTCCATGCTCTTGTCTTCTGTTGTCTCCTCTTCAACTTCAACTTCCAGCTCACCGCTGCCCTTCGACTGTCACTATTTTCCTTCCTTACACTCTCCCAATGTCACATCCCTTCTTTACTCTCCTCTTTTTAGGGTCTTCTTTCGTCAAACAGCAGCTCTCCAAGGACTACATACCCACATGGTGTTACCGCAAACCTCTCTACCTTTATCACACTAAGATGATTACTTAAATATTTCGGATGGCGGATGTGGGCATGGCGGAGACGGCTGCAAGTTGCGGCAAGGTGAAAGGCCATAGTTAGAGGTAATTAGATTTGCAGCAGTGCTTTACCAAAACATGAAGTGGATACAGTGTATCGAAATATCTCTATTATTAACAGACAATTGTGTGCGTGCGCGTGTGTGTGTGTGTCTATATGTGTGTATTTGTGTGTATGTTATTTAATGTGTAATGGCACACTATTTTAGAATTGATATTCATCTTTTATTTTTTTCTTGTTTGGGTATATACTGTGTAGATATAATGGTAAATATAGGACCCCATGGAAGAACAGTTGCACCTTGAAAATACGGTTGAATGGGCGATCCTTCATTTATTCATATTTTGTCATAATTTTCTCGCATATTGTATGATTATGTTGTTTGAATACGGAAACAAAGCAACACAACAAAAATCGACAGATCATGCAGAGTGATCAGAGTGGTAGGGTTTTGATCCAAATCGGACCTAAATTGAGGAAGTAAATGGAATTTTAATGTTTCACATGTTTTCACAAAGCTATAATGAAAGAGTGACCAAAAGAGGTGGATGATGTCATCATATCACAACCTTCCATCTGTTTAAAGATAAATAAAGAAATACATGCTTGGTCAATAATTTTGCCACTGTAAGCCATATTCCCTAACAATGATCTAAAATGATGAAAGTCATCCTGATCATAATGTGGAATCCGCCTGTTGGGTCAGCTAGTTAGGAGAGCTTTCAATTAATAGGTGAGGTTACCAATGATGGCCTGTCATCCTTTCGGAAACCCATCATCCCCTCCACTACCTGTAGTTCTTTGAAACAGAAAAAAAGGTAACACATCATTGTTCGGATGACAAGACTTTTAATCTAAAAACGTTGATGAAAATCGCCCTTTTGGATTAATCGTCAGATAATCAGTCAAGCTATGTCAAGTCCAAATCCTAGCTGTCCTACCCCCAAAATGAAGCCACGACAGTAAAAAATGAAATGCTATCTCATTCTTAATGAAGCGTTGACTACCATGTTTTCTCATTCCTATGAACATTTAACAATTTTGAGATACAAGATGTCGCCCCAAATGCGATTTGCCGCAGTCGAAATTATAGTGAATACAGCTTTCGGTCTCCGGCGCCGATTGGCAATACATCATCGTGTATCGGAGCAAATGCACAAACCTCTTTAATCGAAGGACTCGCGTATGTCGATTTTTATTTCAGTCTTGATCGACAGTGGGGCGATGAATTATGCAGTAAGGGTTGAATGGATAATTAGTTAAATTGTGACTGACAATCAATTAAGAGAGATTGACTTGCCTGCCCTTGCTTCATGATGAATTGCAATCAATATGTAACAAATTCAGGGACTGTGCACTGTCAGACTGTGCTCGCAAACTTTCCTCCCAGCGACTATAGGCAGAGAGAAAGTGCGCCGGTTTCTAGACCGACTGTAATGCGTTCCTAATTCTCTATCATCTTGACTCACCAAGAAGCCATCGACGTTTAAAGGGGATGGCTGGTAACTGATTAGTGGGAATCAGTGGGAATGCTGGGGGATGATTGTGGGATTATCTATTGTTGTGTGAACATTATTTGCTTCAGAATGGTCTCATATTCAAGTAATGTGCAGTTCATTGTTTCCAGGTTAGCATGCCTGTACAATGTCGGGGCGATCATTAACGGCCCATTAACGATCGCCCCATCACTGTGGAGGCATGCTATCCTGGAAACATTAAAATGCACATTACTTATGAGACCATTCTGAAGCAAATAATTTTCACACAACAATAGATATGTAATGCACTCTTAAATGAATCCCACAATCATCCCCTAGCATTCCCACTGATTCCCACAGATCAGTTACTAGCCATCCTCTTTAAGTCGCGGTATATTTTCAAAGACACCAACCATTAGGTAACTTACACCAGGAAGATCGTTATTTATACACACCATGAGCAAACCAGTTATAATGTCAGATCTAATGATGAATATCTCTCGTGGGATGCTACGAGGATACCAAAACACACACACACACACACACGCACACACACACAAACACACACACACACACACACACACAAACAGCAAACAGTTGTTTTTGGATATTTGAGTAAAAGAAGAATATTGGTCCATCTCCATTACGTTAACGTTATCACGTTTTTTTAGATAGTAGACCTCCGATATATACCGTTAAGACTGAGTCATTGTGCAGCTAAACATACTGACTTCTGTCAGATCTGACGTAAAGAACACACAAAAGCCTGCCAAATAGTTATTCCAAGCATTTTTGAGAGTAAGTGTTGCGCGATTTCGATTGATGCACTGTTGTAAAGGCATGGCACAGTCTCGGGTGAGATGGAGCTTCAGGTTTCCAACGTTTTTTAATGAAGATTTTTGAGAAAATGAGAGAACTCTTATGAGATATGAAAGAGTATGCAGTTCCAAGAGAAACACAAAGTCTATCTGATGAAATTTGGTCTTGAAATGACTGAGATATCCAAAAACAAAGCGATCCTCATAAAAAGTGGGACCCGCCTCTTATTGGGATCGCTTTGTTTAGGCCTACATTATTTTTTGGATATCTCAGTCATTTCAAAACCGATTTTCATCAAATAAACTTTGAGCTCTTGTTAGAATTGTATGCTTTTAATCATTTCATGAAGTGGTTTCTATGTATCTCGTATAAAAAGTAAAAGCTGAATCCTCACATCAACCAATACTATACCATCTCTTCAAGGCATCATGGTGTCGCTTACCACTCCCATATAAGGAGTCCCACCTGATGGGTTGAAGAAGCTCTAACCTCCTGTTACACAATGTACATAGTGAACCCAGTACGAACCATCACTTTCTGCAATTGTGCGGTTGTGTATTTGTGCTGTATATTTTGTTCTTTTGTTCCTTATTTGTTTTCAATGTCAGGAGTATTAAATACTGCAGTTTATTATTGATATTGAAAAAAAAAACTGCTTCAGAATGGCTTCCAAGGTTTCTCCTTTTCTTTTCTCTTCACACTAAAATATGTCTAACTATCCAACTGTCAGGTTTTTTATCGAAGAAGAGAAGATCTCTAAGCAGGGGTAAATCCGCCAAAAGTAACACAAAATCTAACACGTGAAAGATAACTAAAGTCTTCGTTGCGATTTTTCCTTCCTATTCATCACTTCAAGTGGGGTATTGGAACAATACAAATTCTGTTAGATGAAAGACCTGCACACGGCAAGCGATTATGGCATGTAAGCAGCAGGATGAAAATGTAACGATAAATGCAGTCCATTCGAATTGATGCGGGAGAATAAAAATGCAGAAATTAAATAGATACCTGATCCTGGTCACTGGAGCTATCTGCAAGTCATTACAAAACCGATAACATTCGAAGCTCTCAAAATTTGAATGAAACTAAAGTTTGATGGTGTTCCTCAGAGAGGTGACCAAGTTACTGCAGATACTCACATGACAAAATGCATACACAAAAAGAGAACTGTGATCAGTGTGGTAATCTGTCAACTTGCCTCTGTCTTGTTTTATGTCCAGTCAAAATTTGAAGAGCGGTGAATTGGCTCAGTCGGTAGCGCTTCTGCCTCCCAATCTATATGACCCGGGTTCGATTACCGAGTCAACCTGAGCGATGTGTGTATTCATACCGCCCCTCCGGTAAACAGGCAAAAGACCTTGTCCCTCAGATATGAAAATGGGAGGAGGTCACAACTCATACGCGTAAAATATCCAACTTTACTCATTCGTTGCAAAGAGCAGGATGCATAAAGCCCGCAACACACTATACGACTCACAACTATACGACTGGCAGACTTTGGATTCGAAATGAATCACAATATTCTCAGAACAAACACGCTTGTTTATTTCAGATCCAAAGTCTGTCAGTTGTATAGTCGTGAGTCGTATTATGTGCAGCTGAAATGGGCTATCCCGCCATCTTTTCAGATGGAAAATGAAACAAACAAGCACACTTACCATGCTTACGAAAAAAGTATCATACCATGTCCAAGATGACTTTGAGAAACAAAGTAAATCTTAGTATAACAGATCGTTGACACCTAATTGCAGTTTAACAGAAAATAAGAAATAAAGGAAATCACACACACCGCCTACCCCAGGATATCCCACTCTCTCATGTTTTTATAGAAAACAGTGATATTGCCTGAAATTTTTCATGCAAATTAGAGGCAATTTGTACAGTACCTCACACTCTTATTAGGTTTGTATGGAAATAAATTTATGAACTATAGCAGACATCACTTTTTTTCTGCTTGTAAGCAACTGCATGATTCTTATTCAAAGATCAATCGTTACACTCGGGGAAAATAAATAAAGGTATCATTTAACGCCTTTATCAGAGAAATTACAGGCGTGAAATTCATTTTAAGTAAGAAAATGCATTGAAGCTTTATGTACAGATCGACGTACGGGAGATAATATGTGAGGAGATATTTGGGACCGGTGCCACCATTTTGTGAATTTTTTTAAAAGGATCAATTAAGTTCTCTAACTGGGTTACTTTTTTCTTTTTCCACTGTAACGAATCCCTTTTTTTAAAGGTGGAATTTCGTTTTTGGTCATAAACGTCAGCTCGAATAAATAAAGAGAAGAGATTCCTTGTAAACCTCTGCATGCTGTTCGAAGCTCAATTATGTTTGCGTGCAGTAGCAATCGCAGGCATGCCTGGATTTCAGCCCTGCGCAGAAACTAAATGCCGTTGCAATGAGATGGAATATCCCGCGGCGAAAATCTAGGTTTGTTTTTCGCGCCATCGCTCACTTTCTCTTTAAATCAAATTTGTTATTCCCTTCCAAATGTTTTTTTCCTCGATCCGCAAGTCTGGCACAGGTAAACCTATTCCGACGCTCCTTGCAATGTTGACTATATGGCCCAAATTCACTCCGCTCATGAAATGTAATACGGCTTCAATGGCTTATAGAACACGGAGTGAAGTTTGCTATTTACAAAGGACAATTGAAGGATGTTCAGATATTAGTCCATGGATTCATCCATGGTCATGACTTGTGAAATTAAACTGGTTTGCATTCAATCTTGGGATGCGTAGTCCATTGGCATAAAAACGACAACATAAAAAACAAACATTCGTAGTTTAGATTAAGTCAGCCTTGCAAATTCGGACCTATGAGAATATTATATAATCAATTAGTTACATTCTAATAAGAACGGAGAAAACAAAGCAAAAGAAAGGCAAAAGGGTAAAGGTTACTAAGACAGACACATGAGACAGTACAGCGGTGATTCTGCGATTGACCCAGCGCGGAGAGTATTCACATAATTTATCACGAGTTATCATGGTTATGGCAGAAATTAACTGATATGGTTTCCTAAAACAAAGTCGGAGTGTTTCACTCTGGATGGAACGAGGTATATTTCATTTGGGATAGTATTAGTATGATAAGCGCAGCATGTCTTGGAGTTGGGACAGCCTTCCTCACTCTTAGTTTTTCTGCTGAATATCTCTCCCTCCCCTCACACCAACTCACATACCCCCTTGTCAATGGAATAGTCCTGTCCAAATATCAAGTAGCACCATTCAGTAGACAACTGCCTTAACCATTATTTTTGTTTAGTACATCCTTCACGTTGAGCGGCCTTTTTGACTTTACAACTTCCTCGGTGGTTCGAATTTCTCGGGAGGACAATATTCTGACCGCTGAGTGATTGTGTGTCATATTTTGTATGGCACCAAATTCCTCAGGAATTTTGCATTCATCGTACATCACGTGAGCCAGGAAAGAGAGAGAGAGAGAGAGAGAGAGAGAGAGAGGGGGGGGGGGCAGCAGCGTGGCATAAAATCGATTGTACAGCGGGACGATTCTATTTGAGACTTAAGTACGATTAAGATCGAAAACAGCAGATGTAGGGGCCGGTGAAACAATCTAAACAAAAGAATATGTTTTTGATCATTTTAAGAGGCAAGCCTTTGGACGCCTGTGTGTATGCCCAGTAAGTGTTAATCATTTCATGTAGGAGATGGTAATGTAACAGTAAAGGAGATAGAAGAAAATGATTTTCCCTTCAAAACGAAGGCATGGTTATATCATTATAATGCTAACATAGACCAAAATGCAATGACTGGCTGACAGCTGTCCACTGAAACAGCATATCTAATTGACCATAAAAAGGTTAAGGACGGTTACAAATAACCAGTGATCATAAGTAGTCTTGGCGACCGTATGACTGCAGGTGATTACGTAATCGAATAATGCTCCAGTTGGCCAACAAAACAAAGGAAACAAAGCATTCGGGAAGTTTGGACAGAACCTTCGATATTTGAAAATGAAAAGCTTTTAGGCGCAAATGTCAATGGGGTATCATCATAATTATGATCATACTAACACTGGAGGAAAATCCTAGTAGATCTATATCGTTATCATTATGAAACCATTGACGTTTCTGACAGGTGTGAAATGGTCTGGGCTATTAAACAGACATGAAGATCATCACATTTTGATGCTTTTTGATAACAGCTTAATATTTCTGTCATGTTAAACGCTTTTAAGAAAATCAACCAGGCGCGGTCAGACTGGCAAAAGATCGAGAAGTTTAAGATCACGATCTTTAAGATCTCGGAAGTTTTGCCAGTGTGACCGGAAACTTCCCGCAAAGCTTCTCGCGAAACTTCCCACATCAACTAGGGATTTCCCCCCTCCCCCTTCAAACTTCTCGATCTTTTGCCAGTGTGACCGCGAGAAACTGAAACTTCGCGATCTTTGTCACGACGTATCCAGTCCAACACATACTTGCGGACAGTATCTCCGAAGCGCGAGGCCATTGTCATGTACAGGCGCGGATTGTTAGGTCACAATCACTAGCCATCAGAAGGCGCGCTCTCTCTTCTTTCTTGCGCGCGCGCGCCGATGACCCAAACTTCTCCATCCAAAAATCGAGAAGTTTGGCTGCCAGTGTGACCTCACGACAAATGATCGCGAAGACTTCGCGATCTTAAGCTTCTCGATATTTTGCCAGTCTGACCGCGCCTAATGTAGCGAACTTTTATTAAGACTCCTACTCGATTGGGTGAAATCGTAGAATATGTACTTATAGAAACATATCAGATAAAGTTCAATGCTTCCACGACAATTGATCGAACCACCAAATCTGCATTGGCCTGTAATTTGCAGAATAAAAGAAACCAGAGAAACCCAAAACAATATCATCCAAATGATTACGGTGTATACACAGACACAGGGAAATAATATAGAGGAAGAAAGACGCATGCAAAAAATCAATATGGGCATATGATATCTCAATATCATTATATGGATTCATCTGCACACCAATAAGCAAACAGACAGATATATTCCAAATAGAAACATTAATGTAATTATGTACACTAATTTCTGATGATACGGACATAACAAAATTCTTTTGCAGATGTGGACTTATTTTGTATGTACAGTAAATAGATCAGTTATATGATATTCTGTATGTATATGGGTGCGTTCTTGTTTGTGTAGATTGATAGTTGCGTCCCTGTGTATACATTTTTACAAAACTATGAGACTTTTGAGCAATCCAAGGTACCGCTAATGCTGCTTAATCCGTTTTCATTAAATCTTCTAGTCTTATTTGACGAGAAGAACAAAGACTTGAGTAATCGATGTCAGGCGTTGGATTTAGATTGACTGGTCGATGTTTGGCGGCGAAAGACTTTGTCATTCTTTATCGCCAATGAGAATCTATTCGCGGAGACGAAACATAAATCGAATCTGTCCTGTACAGTCATCGACATTCAGCACATTATTCCATCATGCTCATTGTTGGTTTTATCCGACGAGGAATCGGGCAAAGAGAATTACTGAAAAGTTATCATTAATCATCCTTAGGTGTCGATTTTTGCATGCTTTGAATTCGAATTGCATCATGTATCATCTCCAACCCATCTAAAAACTTTGTTGACAATCCATATCAAACAGGGAAGATAGAAGCATACATACAGACAGACAAAAAAAAAGAAAGAGAAAGAGAGAAAGGGAAACGGAGAGGAGAATCCCAGATAGATTTATAGAAAGATCTGAATCTATTAAGATAAGAGACATAGGAAGGTATGTTTCTTTTGTACTGACTTTTCTTTGAAGTGGCCTTGTTGCTGTATGTATAGTACTCAAAAGGCTGAAAACAGTTGTGTCTTTAAAAAAAAGTATATAGAGGAAGGGAACGAGACTGAGAGAAATAGAGGAAACAGAGATATTGAACAAAAAGAATAGAAAGAGATGAAAGGATGTAGGTCTATAGAACCTTTCTGAGTGGAAGAAATGTATACATATATATATCTATCACTGTATCAGGTCTACCATATAGGTCTGGAAGAAGCATTTTCATCTTATTCTATATGCCGGCAGGGAATGAAGATAGGGCTTACATTAAAAACAGAAGAAAAAGTCTGTAATGGCGTCATGGATGACGGATGTTATCCAAGCTAATGTCTGTTTGTCTGTATATATATATATATATATATATATATTATGTTTGTTCAGTTTTGTTTTGTTTTTGCTGTATCTCAGTGGATACTTCCAATCGCACGTCCCGGTAACGACATTTCTGATATTAACTTGTGCATTTTCCTCTTCACTTTAATCATTCATTGTTAGTGTTTCAAAAGGTAAGGAACAATAAATCCTTCTTCGTTTCAGCCCTCTGTTATTATTATGATTGCAAAATACTTCCGAAGTTTCTTATATTACTAAATCTAAAGTTAATTCCTATATTTGTTACACTTCTCAGTGCTTTAAAAAAAAGTTAAGTTCCTATATCTTTATTAAATTATTTTTTTCTGATTTCATACAGATTTATTGAATTCAATCAGTTCAAATTTAACACTTTCTGTAATAGAAGACATGGTGAAATTCAGACAGTAAGTTGTCAGAGGTGTCATTAGTAGTGATAACAAGATGAAGTTCTGCAGGAAAATTCCCTCAGGACTAAAAGGAGAATACTGATATTATTAGCAGCGACTGTTTTTTCCCAAAGAAAACATGGCCTAATAGTCAGATCGGCATTTGCAAATCAATCCTCGCCTCAGGCAATGCACGTGGAAACGGAATATGTTGTTACAAAATAATTACTTCACTTTCAGCGCGAGTGACAATCCTTCATTTTGGTAATTCACGTGAAAGGAAAATAACCTAAAAATAGATCAAATTGAACAATAAAACAATCTCAAAAAAAGAGAGAGAAAAATAAATATATATTTTTGTCTATAAAAGGATGTTTTTTCTTTTTGTTTACTTTATTTTCTAAACAATTAGGCCAGAGGGGGCGCCCGGTATATACGCCCCCAGATCCGCCACTTGTTTTTTTAAACAAAAAGCATTATTATTGCAATTGATTGACAAATTGCCCTACATCGACGTAAATAAGCACTGAATTGATCAGTGTTTTAGTGGTAGCCATGATAGAAAATCATGGGCGTATGTACTCGAGCAGGATTCGAACATACGACCTCCTGATCTCTGGATAGCGTCATCTCCACTAGACCACCGAGTTTCCGCCCGACAGCAAGTGTTGGTTCTAATCCTTATAGCATGCCGCGGGTACTGCGTAATTATTCAAATTCAGGAAATTCAGTGCTCATTTACGTCAATATAGGGCAATTTGTCAATCAATTGCAATGAAAACACCTCGACGGAAGAATTTCATAAATTTGAAGAGTTATTATGTCTTAAGACACAATAAGTTATAAAACCAGATTATGGTTTGGATTTACCTCTTTACTGTCTTCGGTTTCGATTAGTTCTTTTTTTTCCCCGTCAAAATTACTCCATAGGTCAGGGGTTTGAGAATTGGGACATTTTAGAACAGGTTCTTTTTTTTACCCCCTGTGTACCACATTGATTTCCTGTTCATATCAACACAGGTGTGTGATTTTTGTGTACATTTAGCTTATTGACACAGAAAGTTTTTTTAATTATTATTATTATTCTTTTTTTTTTAAAGAAGCGGTGGATTGCTAGACAGAAGAGGCTGTTGAAAACCCAACAACAACTTGCAATACAAATTCGTCATTCACAATGACGACTGAGTTAACATTCTGGAATATCATTGCATTCTTTGTTGCATTATTGCTATCAAAGATAATGAGATGGAATCATGTGAGAAAATAAAGAGAGACGATGCTATAAGGATTCATTACGTTCTATATTCCTGAAGCATCATTGTTGGGAAATTATCATTATGACGTAGGATAAATTCCCGATGTCTCATCTTGTGTGTCCCCGGGTGTGTCCTGATGAGGAGCTGTGGCAATGATCTGTGCAGAAATCAGTTTTCAATATTCAAGTCAAAGGATTATTTACTCTAACACAGAAAGAGATACGTAAAGATGCTCCCGACCTTTTTTTTTATACATGTACAAAAGAGCGCTGCATTTGAGAAAGAGAATGCGCAAAGGAAGTAAATCACAGATTTCAAACTTACTACAATGTATTAACATCTAAAAGGAAACAAAGTAAATTAAATTTCTTCAAAACTTGTGTGAAAGTTACCTATATTAAAGCAACATCATTGCTAGCGGATTCGGGCGCCATTACAACTTGGCCATTGCTCCTCTCAGTACGGTGTGTTGTTATTTTATGGAATGGACAGATACAAAAACATCACAAGGAAAAGTAGAAATTACGCGGTGCGTAATATATGTCCCCGCCGGAAGTAGCATTTAGTAGCAAAATGTACAATATAGACCAAAAGATCAAGGTCAAAGAAGTCAAAGGTCAAAATTCTATGTAGAAGTTTTGAAGCCCTCACCTAGTGCCATCACATAAAGCAAACGGAATCGAAATCGGGTTAGAAATGGCGAAGGAGTAGCATTTTGTAGCCAATGTACAATATAGGTAAAAAGTCAAGGTCAAAGGTCAAAGAAGTCAAAGGTCAAAATTCTGTGTAGAAGTTTTGAAGCCCTCACCTAGTGCCATCACATAAAGCAAACGGAATCAAAATCGGGTTAGAAGTGGGGAAGGAGTAGCATTTGGTAGCAAAATCTACAATACAGGTCAAAAATCAAGGTCAGAGGTCAAAGAAGTCAAAGGTCAAAAATTCTGTGTAGAAGTTTTGAAGCCCTCACCTAGTGCCATCACTTAAAGCAAACGGAATTGAAATCGGGTTACAAATGGCGAAGGAGTAGCATTTTGTAGCAAAATGTACAATATAGGTAAAAAATCAAGGTCAAAGGTCAAAGAAGTCAAAGGTCAAAATTCTGTGTAGAAGTTTTGAAGCCCTCACCTAGTGCCATCACATAAAGCAAACGGAATCGAAATCGGGTTAGAAATGGCGAAGGAGTAGCATTTTGTAGGCATTGTACAATATAGGTCAAAAATCAAGGTCAAAGGTCAAAGAAGTCAAAGGTCAAAATTCTGTGTAGAAGTTTTGAAGCCCTCACCTAGTGCCATCATATAAAGCAAACGGAATCAAAATCGGGTTAGAAATGGCGAAGGAGTAGCATTTTGAAGCAAAATGTACAATATAGGTCAAAGGTCAAGGTCAAAGGTCACAACTGAAATTCTGTATAGAAGTTTCAAAGCTCCCATGTAGTGCTATCATATAAAGCAAACAGAATCAAAATCGGGTTAGAAATGGCGAAGGAGTAGCATTTTGAACATTTTGATCACACACGGACGCACGGACGGACAGACGGACACACGGACACACGGACACACGGACACACACACGTACGGAGCCCGTTTCATAGTCCCCTGCTCGAACTCGTTCGGCGGGGACAATAATGCTGCACGCAGCCACAACTGTTGTGAGGGTATTAACAATGCACGTGACTAGCATCATTTCTCTATGTACCTCTTTGTACTAGAAATGGCAAATGCAGCCATGGACATGTTAATGGAATTCAGACAAATGCATCGATGATTCATGATATTTTCTATTGTATGTTGAATTTGTGTAGCTGTTATTACTCCTGTTCGTTCGGAACGGCGATGGGTAAGGGGGCCACACGGTGTATCGCATGATATTGTAATTCATATGAAAGGGTGTTGACCGAGAGGTTTGACAGAGCGCTCTCCGTTGATCGATTGTTCCATCTTCGTATCGGTATCGGGTTAACTGATTTGACTCCCCCAAACATGCCAAATGTTTAATGATTGGTCGTTTCACGTTTCCATGTATTACGATATCTCTCTACTAGTATTTGTTTTTCTTTTGTGTGTGGTCGTGTGTGTGTGTGTGTGTGTGTGTGTGTGTGTGTGTGTGTGTGTTGTGTGTGTGTGTGTGTGTGTCTGTCTGTGTGTGTGTGTATGTGTGTGCGTGTGCGGTTTTGACTCCCTATCAATGCCTATCTTATGTTCCCTATTTCAAAAGCTGAACACTTATGACCGAATCCTTCTGGAATTTGGCATGATTCAATTCCGCACTAGTAATGAAATTGTAATATGTGATGGAATATGTCTGTATGTTCTGTCTTTGTATTAGCTAGAATGCGAACCACTTAACCTTTTAATGACGTTTCGAAAGTGAAGTAGGCAATTTTGAATCGTTTCTGACACCTTCAAAGCAGCCGGAGGGGTATTACTACAGTGTAAGCATCCATGCGCACATACTAGTATACACCGATTAATAATCTGCACTCAGCGGGTTACTAGTTAAACACACACACACACACACACACATACACACACACACACACACACACACACACACACACACACACACGCACACACAAAACCACACACACACACACACACACACACACACACATTCTCGTAAGATGCTTTGCTCAAGGTAATCGGGCATATTCCATTATTTGTTTCTAAAAAAGATAATTGTCTTTTTTTCCGATAAATTGACTAATTTCAATCTAAATTTGTAAGAAAATAAAGTAAAATATCAGGCTTCATGTTGTGCGTAAATGCATACACAGCAATCGATGATTCGTGTGAAAAAAAAATCAAATTTCCTCATTTCAATTGTGTAAAAACTTTTCGCAAACATACAGGTCCAAAATTCAGATCGGGTATCCCCACTTTATCATGTTAAAAGCAAAAAACAAAACAAAACAAAACAAAAACAAAAACGGGCATATGTCAGGTGTAAAATGTACCTTCGGTTGCCTGGCATGAAACACTTCGATAGTTTCCCCCCAAATAATTGAATTTCCATTCAAATAATACAAGCGACAGCAATTCACTTTGGAATAACTGCACAACATAACATAATAATTCCTTCAAAGATAATAGTACAGCAATTACCAAAGGAAAAATAAATGGGAGTTTACAGTATAATACAATATCCCCTAATGAAGACCTTTGCGAGAACACACACACACACACACACACACACACATAACACATCCTATGAACACTTACGTCAATATATCTACACATACCGGCTTTCCATGCAAGATATTTTAGAACATAAAACTCAACTACTGTATTTTTATCACAGACCGGCGGTCGGACAGTATTATTCAAGTACGTTTACAATAATGTACAGGTAGCAAACTAGAAGGAATTTCAACTTTCTAAACTATGTCGCCACCATCCACAACAAGGTAATCTTTTGATAATAATTTGATAGTTCCCTATTAACGAGATTTCGGTCACTTTAAATTCATTAGCAGAAAAGCTTGTCACTTTTAAATACTTTTATCTTCAAAGCTTTTTATCATAACGATCGATTGTCACCACCTGAATTAACAAACACTCATTTTCTTTAAGATTTTTCTCAACAAAACACTTACTTCGAAAAGCGTAATCAGTAAGATATTCATGTCACTACACGAATTACATATCAATGATGATAAAGTGAATAGGTTTAGCAGAGGAAATGAAAACAGCCAGAAACGTTTGAGGAAAATGACATTTCGATAACGAAAAAAAAAAATCATAAGAGAGGGATTCTTTCCACACGCAATAGCAAGCCCAAAGTATCACAGATATTCAAAATAATTTTGCAAAGGAAGGTTTACTGATTTTTTTAATCCTTTAAAAGGAACCTTCAAAATGTGGTTCGTCTAGACCTCGTCGATTCACGTCAAGGACAACACTTTAAAGCGTCACTTCTATCGTTTTCGAGCGACATTTTGTTTCCCTCCTGTTGTCTGCCTTTAATACCTTGTGTCTTCCCCTTTACTGACATACACACACACACACACGCACACACACACACACACTCACTCTTCTTCTCTCGCTCTCTTATACACATCCTTTATCGGAATTTACGTCACAGGGTATGTCGATGAATACTGATGGTTAGCTTTTCGTGCGAAATTTCGTCTTAATTGGGCATGTGCAGGGGGGATAAAATTTCGGTGAACGGCGGGATTCTCTCCCTACATAAATGAACGTGTGTCGGCATGCTAATGTGGTTTACTGTCAATTGTCTGCGCTTGGCCGGTGGCATACCTTCACTTTAAGCTCTAGAGCAAGGACAAGGCAAAAATATCGCTTGTTTGGTGGTTAGAAATCGTAGGGACGGTGTAACTCGGGAGTCACAATATCAAAATTAAGAGTTAACTTCATAATGTGGCGTGATATACTAAAGACTTCAAGACATAATCAATTTTCCTTCAGGTCTTTAATCAATTACTTAAGATAATTGTCGAAATATATAAATTTCATTCGACAATTGTACATATTGAAACTTCAGTTAAACATATTGCTTTGATGATGATCAATATCTAATATCGAATACGTTTCTCGCATATGATTGATATCAATTATTATCACTCACGTATTGTAAGCAGTAAAAGGGTGTTACCTCTGAAATATATGGACCAAAATTTACCTCGAAGAGTCTTGAACTGTGATGAAAAGTGCAATCTCTCCTCCCCATCTCTTTTTCTTACTCTACCCCCCCCCTCTCTCTCTCTCTGTGAAATATTAGTACCAAAACATTGGACCAAATAAACGGCGACACCCCGTCAGGAGTTAGCCAAAACTTTGCTGAATTGTAAATGGGCGAAACAGGTTAGTCCTAAAACTCTCTTCATCAATTGTCGGGGAGCGGAAGGTGAAAAAAAAAGGTATGATAGAAATGCTTCAGAATCGGGCATGCTTTTGCAAACATGACTTTTATCCCGGCATATATATATATATATATATATATATATATATATATACATATATATATGTATATATCTATATATATATAATAGATACATTGTATTCAATTTCAATTAACTTCTGCAATTTTTTTTTTGCAGGAATACAATACAAAGAAAAACAAAACAATGATATTTTGATATAATGTAATATGTTTTTCTATAAGGAAACTCATCATGCTCAAGTCTAACAAAACGATTCGATAAAATCATTTTCACACCTTCCATGACATATTCTGCGTTGCAGTGGCCGTCACAATGACAGTGTTTGATGAGATGACAGACCTTATTTCAAAGTGACATAACGACTAGAAAAGGGGGGGGGGGACAAGTGCTGGGAGAGGAGGGGGAAGGGATTAACCATGAATGGCCTGGTTCGAACTTACGTAAAGAAAATTGTGATTATGCTAAAAAGACCGGAACCTAACCTTTAATATGCATACTTTATATGCTTATATATATATATACAAAATAAAGGTCAAACCAATACGCATTTAGTGCATACACACATTATGTATATGCTATATAATATATATATATATATATATATATATATATATATATATACATATATATATATATATATATATATATATGTTAATCTGTGCATGAAGACTCAATATGTACACGTGATTTGGCTGTTGCATGGCTTTTCTAACATTAATGAACAGAATAGATTATAATCAAGTTAATTGAATGTAGAGTTCAACGGCCTCCGCCTCAAGTGTCCGACGACAATGCGTTGGCCGCAGACCGCAGCTTTTCTCCTTTTACCCTTATCAAAAACGCCAGACCTTGACTGCTAATTACCACAACGAGGATTGAATGAATCGCGCCACCATCTCAGCCGGATGCAGCCGCTTTCGCCTCTGCGGCTGTAGGGTTCCGATTTCTCTCGGCGACAAAGAAAACTCTCGCCTTGATATCTGGTTACTGCGTCTTGTTAGAAAACGCTAGCGACGCTCGGCTGGGAGCTATAAACAAACCTGTCTTCAAATTCACAGAAAACTACAAAACAACGATTTGTCCTTACCCCCACCCCCCCCCCCCTACTAGATGTAGTGACTTCAGCGGCTGTACACGTAGTGTATCTGCTCCTAATATTTTTGGATCGAAATGAGCGTATTTTTTAATCGGCCGAGATTCAGCTTTACTCTTTCATATTCATCTGATCATTGCACATTATTATCAGATTAACTTGTAAAATTGACACTGAAATTAAGTAAGCAATTTCAAGTGAGAACATTCACATGAAACAATAATGTGTATTCATTGTTTATATGTAATTTAACCTGTATTTTACGGGAACCTTGTGTACCAGCTACTGATTCAATGGGGAATTTCCATATCTCGTAAACAATGATTTGATTTTCCTTCACCTTTCTGGAGAGTGTGATATAGATATAAAATAGACTTTTCCACAAATCCGCTGCTTTCTGTAACGACCAAAGTCATAGAAAACAGTCCGTTATATCTCCCTTGATAACTCTTATAAGCCAAGTCTTATAAGCCCTTACATTATCTGCCATAAGGCACACCACGTAAAAACAGGCATACACGTCTATACTGTACAGTCATCATATTACATGAAGACATCAGTATGTGGAAACAGAAAAGAATGCACTTTAGTGATTGCATGATTCAACACTGAACTTTCAATTTCGGAGCAAACACTTATTAGTTTGTCGATCTGATCATGCTTTCTCGTAGTTTCTGCATTTTTCTATTAAATGACATAAACATATTGAACAGTATCTCATTTAAACCTTTCGTGATCAACACGGGTATGATGATACCTGGCTTCGCGATACGCTAGTAGATTTTGTCAATCTTTCAAATGTACTTGTCTTAGTTTTTTAATGAAATTGTATGTGTAGTTAATTATACTTCACGATATTTTATTGTGTATTTTCGAGAAAATGATAAAATAATGTTTGTATGATGTTTACTTTATATTTTCTACCTTTTTGTGAACGAATAGTCAATTAAGATAAATCTCAGCTGAACAGAACTAGCCTTATATTTCTTTTTGTTGTTGTTCAGAAAAACAGAAGTAGTATCACTTTTTCCGTGACCGTCTTGAAGACCTGTCTGCGAAATGAGGTGTGTGCGTGTGTGTCTGCATACGCAGAGCTATAGAGTACAATGTTAAAATCTTAAGAGCACCTGTTTTCCTGCATGCTGCCATACACTAAACTACAGTCCTCTCGTTTTCTTGAGGACGTTCTATCCGGAAGACCCAACTTCTGTTACAAGCAAATTGTCACAAGAAACTCAATTTCCCTACAATCATCATAATGGCCACCAGTTTGAGTTACTGTAGGAATGGGAGAGAATATAGCGGCATGCATTTCACCCTGACGGCCATGAAACCAACTGATACGTAATATGGCACTGGAATTCACAACCGCAATGAGAGAAAGGAAATATGCGCTTCACCTGTGGAGTTTTCCAGAGTTTTTCCACCCAGAAATATGTCCGGAGAGAGAAACCGAAACTGAAGTGTGAGCTGGTATTCAAGAAATTTATACATTCGGGGTAAATAATGCCACCCTCCAGTGGTTTCTAATCGGGTTTGTTTGTTTGTGTTACGTATGTATACCGAAACACTTGTAACAGTCTTGTAATGAGACTATAACCATGCAAACTGCGCGTGCGCAGTTGGTAATAAACCAATCTTATGCGCAGTTGGTAATAAACCACTCTTGTGCGCAGTTGGTAATAAATCACTCTTTAATCTGCATCTCCCATGTGTCGACGTGTATTGTTGTTTCTCTCAGATTATCTTGTGCTTGTAAGCAGTACATAACAGTTCGTTTGTGGGAGGAGTTAAGATCTAGAAAGCAAGTTCCTCTTTGAGTGCATGAGCACAGTGGCGTATTGGGTAAGTTTAGCTCTGAACAGGGAGGTGGCCACCTCCCTGCTCTGAATGGTACTTAAGCCCCTTTTACACTTTCACGGATTGCTACACAGATGACAATGTCTCGTCATCCGTGGTGTTCCGGCATGCAAAATATCGATTTTCCTCTCAATGCCGGTGTGAACACGATCCCAACTGGGTGTCTACACGGACAAGTACGGAGGCTACACGGACAAGTACGGTGCCTACACGGACAGACAAGGAATGAACGCGGACCACATCGGAAACGATACGGAGCTAACACGGATATCAAGGAAGAGCACGGATGCAACTGGGTCCCTTCGCGGTCCTTACACGGATATCCCCAAAATGTTGACCGATGACTTTTGCTTTTGCTTTTGATACTTTATCATTCTCGGGCGGCGTGCCTCCAGAGCTAAGTATAACAAGCACACCAGAAAATCTGCAGCAGCCTACACTCTTTTCTACTTGTCGACATCATAAAGGCAAATCTCTTTGTTTCAAACTCTCATTTTTCTGGAAAATCATGACATAAACAAAACAAAACAAAGCAAAACTAATCAAAACACACACACACACAAACAAACAGCAAGGAGGTGTGTGTGGGTCATTTAAGCTTCTCAGACGACCACTATACGAACAGTATGAGGGGTTGATGGCTGTACTGATGGGGGAAGATGTAAGCAAATTCCATTGACTTTATGAGCTTGTATTGGCAAAATACACGAGTTTTTCACCCCGGATGGAGCCTATGCTAATACGGACATCCCGATGTCTTGACGGATTGCAACGGAATGAGTATACGGAGGCAACACAGAGTAGCCGGTGCCTACAAGGAAGGCATACGGAGGCAACACGGAGTAGACGGTGCCAACAAGGAAGAGTACGTATTGATTTTCATCCGTGATGTCCGGGATGAAAAATTAAGCAAGATTAATCTTTTTTTTCCGCGGACATGACGGATGATCAAGGATGATGCCGGATGACTTCACGGAGTCAACACGGTCATGCCGGAAACAGTACCGGATCCGGGGAAAGTGTAAAAAGGGGCTTTAGACGATCCTGGGTTCGAACCTTAAGTGACTTCATCCTTGGACGTGATCGATATTAGTGTCCCTCTTGGCACAGGTGGAAAAGGGGAACCTGGCAGTGCATGGCAACCTTAAAGTTGTGATATAATTTGGCTGAAATGGCAAATTCTGATTTTAACTTGGCGCGAGATAGTTAGAAACCACTTATGAAATATTACAGAGCATGCTATTTGATGAAAATCGCTTTCGAAATGGTTGAGATATCAAAAATCAAAGTGGTCCTAATAAAATTTGGGTCAAACTTTACATCATGCAGTACCACATTGTTTTGCTTTGTTTTATTGTTTATATCTCAGCCATTTCGATAGCAATTTTTGAGAAGTAAACTTTTAATTCCTCTGAGAATTGTATGCTCCTTACTTTTACATACAAGTGGTAAAGAATTATTTTGTAAAAAGTTGAAACCTGAATTCCATCTTAACCAAACTTACATTTTTCTTTCCTTTTATTCTTATCTCTATTTTCTCTCATGATGATTTCCTTATCTCTCTTGTGCAAAGTTAGCCGTGATTAATAACGGATCAATGTGTATGTTTTCGAAAGTGATTTGCTGATTAATTGTACTATTTAGAAACAATAATTGAAACGAAGTAAAATGTCTTCCCTTTTAGAGGATAACATAGCTGAATACAAGACCATTTTTTCAACATAAACTATCAAGTGTCCTTGACTTGTCCTTCCTTTACTTATATCTTCCTTTATACTGTACTCCTTTGCTTTTATAACGTCGATATAATATAATCACTTATATGTATACATTTCTAAAAGTACTTTACATGTCTGGAGCGGAAGGAAAGGTAATCATAAAGAGGTCATCAGTTTCATTGTTTCATCATAATTATGGTTTATGGTTGATTTTAGAATTGTAGCTGTCATGGCTGTACGGTGATCATGGTGATAGCTTTCGTGATGCATGCTGAGCAGAATCATGGAGAACGCATTCCTCTTTAATGGAAATGTGTGATCAGCACCTCTCCAGTTGGCAGCATTAACATTAAGAGCCTTACACATGCGCAGAAACTATCACGTGACCTAAACAGCTCTCTTTCTGCCTGTATGTCTGTCTCTGTCTGTCTCTGTCTCTCTCTGTCTCTCTGTCTCTCTCTCGTACAGTCCCCATGAGACGTCATGTTGGATAACTCTCTCATTCACTGGGCCCTGCCTCTCCAAGCATCAGTCCGATTTAATCAAGTTTGTTTCTACAAAATGGCGAATGGTAATCTCCCTCTAGGGCTAATTCTAGAATGAAAGCTGTTAAAATATCATACAGCATTTCACTTCCTGTTTGTGTCATTCAAAGATGGACCAATATGACTTTACTGTCTATCTACATATCGAAGGGATATCTTAACGCCTTTACTAGAGGATGAAGTCACACATTTAGAATGCTGCCAATAGGACTTGCTATGGAACAGCTATCTGGCATCGTTTACCTGGTACCTGCCAGGTACCCCTTAACTCCGGCACTTTTTCTCGCACTCCCGGGTAACATTACAACCCTGATATTTCATCCCGTTCCACTTCGCAGGCTCCCTCAAGCTCTTCCGTCTTGCGACGCGGTCGCATCAATACACGTTGGAGCAGATATGTGGCGATGAGCATGCTTCATGTCCCTCGAAGCCACATTCAGTCATGCGCGGTGACTGATAGCATATCGCGGGAAGAAACTGCAAATTGAAGTCAGCCACACAAACACAAAAAGAAGGAAAGCTATTCTGAGAAGACAGAGATTTTGTGGAAGGAGAAGCAGGTTAAAAGGAGGGAGGGAGTGGGGGAAGGGAGGGATAGAAAGCGATAGGGAGGAGAGAAGACGTAGTGAGAAAGAGGGGAAGGAAAACTGATAAAGCGAACATGAAAGGAACTTCGAGAATTATTCTCGCATTTTCAAATGAGCAGAGATGGTTGCTTCCACCACAAGAGTTATTGGCAATGAACGCGAGTAATCAAATGCAGTTTGCGTACACATGGTGTTCCCTCTCCCCGCCCTCTCCACTCGAACGAGGGTATATTTGCCTCGGGTAACGTTTGTGTCGTTTGAATGGGAAAAGGAAAAAAAAAAAGAAACGCTGCTTTCCCCTGCTATACTGTACGCTTTCTTCACAACTTTATTCAGACGATGCTTTGCCCTTGGGTCATTGCTGCCGAAATCGAGACTTTCTCGGCAACATTACACTCAGTTTAAAGGAGACATCCAGATGATTTTCAGACCTTTACATTTGAATAACTTTGAATTGGTTGTACTGCGACAGAGTTTCAGAATTTATAGCAACTGGAATGAGGAATGAGAATGTTTTCACGATTTAAAACAAATCACAATGAACAAGGACGATGACGTAGCAGTCTCACCATAGGGATGCATGAGGTGGGGCTCGATAAAGTAGAAGAAAAGAAGAAAGCATGCATAAATTCTACACAGAAGCAAGCTGTATTGCAATGGAATGACATTGCGACATTTCTGAAATATATCGTCGGGTGCCCGTGCATTGGCCGTTAATGCAATACAAATTGTATTGCATTAACGGCCAATGCACGGGCACCCGACGATATTAGCCTCTATGTCATCATCATTATTCAGTGTATTTCTTCTTCTTCTTCTTCTTCTTCTTCTTCTTTTTTTTTTGGGGGGGGGGGATCAGAGTGTTTGAAAGATTTGCAAGATTTGTAAAATTTGTAAGATTTTATTTGTAAGAGTACAAACATATTTACAATATATGAATACAAAATTGTAAGTGATAATGTACATGTACATGTGAAAATAACAGATATCAATAAACATGTTTACAAAACAAGGTGTAAAGGACGTTTAACTACTCTACCACTACGTATAAACACATTCACATCTACTTTACTTTCTACAAAACTACTGTCTTTCTTTGGTTTTGAAGAAAACTGAAACATAATTATTCTGACAAATTTGGCTAGTTTTTTTCATATGGCAAGCATCAGCTGAATCGAATATTTTGGCCAGATTATGTAATGCACTTGGTCTACTGGCCGCCAAGCTACTAGGTAAATACGATAGTCTCTCTTTGTGGAAAAAGGGACAAACAAAAATAAAATGAAATTCATCCCCTATATCTGCAGATGAACATACAGTACAATGCAATTCATCTGTCCGGCTTGCTTCAAACCTGCCCTTATTAACGGGTAATCCATTAGATCGACATCTGAACTTACTTAAAGTAATATAATCTTGCTTACACAGGACCTGTAAATACCTCTCAAACATAATTATCCTTAAACATTCTATAATTTGTACAAATTCTATTTGACCATGTGCTGCTCTCCGCTCTTGACTTAACATATCAAAACGTCTAACTTTTCAAGTGTGTGAAATCCACGCAGCACTAAATCCACCCCCTTGTGCTAACCATACATTCCCTAGCCCTGCATAATCAAAAATATTTGCGATAAATAATAACCATTGTGATTTTGACGGAGAGTGTATGTCTACTTGTAAATGCGGAAGAAACTTCAAAATTTGTACACGAATGTTTGGTTTCTTTTCTTTTCACTAATTTCAACCAGAATCCACTCATTCGACATCTAATATGGTTCAAAATTACCCCACGTCCAGTTTTACCATAAACCATACAATTACGAGTACATCTGCTCACAAGCAAAACTTTTCTAAAGAATTTTCTATGGAAAACTTCAATTTGGTCTATGCACTCATAACCCCAGACTTCACAACCATATTATAGTAAAACAGGTAAAACAAGATGATCAAATAAATGGCACTGTGTGTCCACAGAGAGCTGTGTAACTTTTTAGACTTGACCAACATGCTATAAAGTGCTTTTCGAGCTTGTGTGACTTGTTTAGAAATTGCCTTCTTAAATCAACCATTATAATCAAATTTTACTCCAAGGTACACAAAGTAATCTACAACCTCAAGTGGATCACCAGCATAAACAAATTCAGGAATTCTTCTAACCTTTCCACGGGAGGAAATAACAATTTTAGTTTTGCTAGCATTAACAGTCAAGCGCCATGTCTGACAATAACTATCAGCAGCATCAAGAGCTTTTTGCAACTCCTCCAGCGTTTCTGCTAAAATTATTGTATCATCTGCATAGAGTAAACTAGAAAGATTTAAAGCTTTTTTGACATCATCAGAATCCAGTGATGAATCAGTGTGAATTATCAATTCAGTGTTGGTTTGTCCTATCTAGGACCACAATAAATTCCACAAAATATACATGGAGCTGTCAATAGGTGTACCACATGATGTGAAATTATGAACATCGTCTGGAATTTCCCCTTTAAAGGAATGATTGACATCTTCCAGATGATTTATGTCTGATAAGAGGAGAAAATGTGTACAAGGATATGAAGCACCAAGTCATCGGCGAAAAAACTTAAATTTCGATGACACACTCTACTATTTCGTCATGTATAGTTGTTTTGCACAATAACAGGTTAAAACCGTACAGCCGTTTGGTCATGTTGTACGGATATAGGTCCTAACGTCAATTTAATTGCATTTTGGCCCTCACAGTGCACTCTGAGAAACAATAGGTTCAATTTTGCAACTTTTACACTGGGAGCACTTTTGCACCTTTCAGACCAGTTAAAGGTGCAACTTTGCGCCTTTTTGGTCTGAAAGGTGCAAAGTTGCACCCGTAAAGGTGCTCCCAGTGTGACAAAAGGTGCACAGTGAAACGCACTTTTCTTAGAGTGATACAACCATAACATTATATCAATTCTTGAGCTGTACAGTTACACGGTTGCATAGGTGCATGGGGGAACAGTTTTGTTCGATCTGATTTGTTAAAATCTTACAGCCAGTCATTTATGGATGTATTTATATTTGCATAATTGATTATGTTTATGATTTCAACGTCCCGCCATAGCCACGCCCATCCGTGGCGGCGGGATTCCACGACAATACTGGCTCGAGCTTTGGTACGGGTTAGCTCACAGGCTGCGAAAGCGGCTTGGGAAAATGTAGGATGGAATTACAATTAGTGCCGTTGTAAATTTTCGTGTGACTTCGATCACAAACCTATTCATTCTGACTACCTTCTTCTTGGTCAAATCTGAAAGGTACTACATTCGAAGGATGAGAAAGCTGGAAAAATACAATAAAAATGGATGCATATCAAAGAATTCGCATTTCCTCCATTACATCTCATCCCATCGTTTCATGTCAGGTAGGCATGGTTTGGATGATGTTCGTTTACTCCGAAGGTTTGTTATTCCGAAACGCACGTATTCCCAATACCTAGCTGCTTGTTAATCCGAAATCAAATAGAGTTCGGATTGACGGACCTTTGGAATAACGAACCTAATTTTATTTTCAGCGTTATTAGGCGCACAACGCCTGCCACTTGGGACACGGGCCAGGCACATATATGGCGCGCCATTTGCCCAATAATTCCGATAAACTCAGTTTATCGCCGATAAACTTAGTTTTTCGACCGATAAACTTAGTTTATCGCCGAAAAACTTTGTTTATCATTCGATAAACTCAGTTTTTCGAGAGAAACTCTGCTTATCGACTGAAAACCTAATTTTATCGCGATAAACCTTGTTTTTTACTCGATAAACAGAGCTTATCGATAAACTGAGTTTTTCGCTCGATAAACAGAGTTTCTCGATAAACCTAGTTTATCGCTTGATAAACTAAGTTTTTCACTTGATAAACAGAGTTTATCGATAAACTCAGTTTTTCGCTCGATAAGCAGAGTTTTTCGATAAACTAAGTTTATCGAGAAAACTAAGTTTAACGCTAAACTCTGTTTATCAAGCGAGAAACTAAGTTTATCGATAATCATGGTTATGTCAGCTTTGGCGAAAGGGGGCGCTAGTACGGTGGAAATTAGCTGCAGGATTAGGACGTGGAGTTTGGCACGCAGTGCCACGCACTAGCCGCAGACTTGTGACTACAGTACCCAGTAGTCACGACGGCATCCCACGTATCCCACGTAACGCAAACTAACACAAAGTGCACTTTGTCTGTCAAGCCTCAATGGGAAGCGGTAAATCCTCTATGAACTGGTCCTATACACAACCACGAGCAGTGGCAACACTATTCAAAGCTCAAAGCGCCCACTACTGACAAATCTTGAATAACTGTGATTATCGATAAACTAAGTTTTTCGGCGATAAACCGAAAAACTATGTTTATCGGTTGATAAACTAAGTTTATCGACTGAAAAACATAGTTTATCGCGATAAACTGAGTTTATCAGTCGATAAACAAAGTTTTTCGAGAGAAACTCTGTTTATCGAGCGAAAAACTAAGTTTATCACGATAAACTTAGTTTTTCGCTTGATAAACAGAGTTTATCGAAAAACTTAGTTTATAGCTCGATAAACAGAGTTTCTCTCGAAAAACTTTGTTTATCGACAGATAAGCTAAGTTTTTTCGGCGATAAACTAAGTTTTTCGGAATTATTGGACAAATGGCGCGCCATACACGCACGTAAGGTCGAGATCAGGTGAACCTCAGGTTGAGGAGACAGGTACACTGGCGCACATCCCTAGAGGACGTTACGTGCCAGATGGGACATTGGTATTATTATGCACATATTATGAGCATCTTGTAACCCTTAGTAATGTGAATTTCATATTAAACACAAATGTCTTTGGCTACAGAATAATACTCACACGGACATACGGTTGAAAACAGTGGATGCTATAGATAGTCAAGATATGATTCACTATCTAATGGAAAAGGGAGGATGGGGAATGTATCAAATGAAAGACAGATTTCATAGTGAGAAGAATGGGATAGGAACCACAACTTTGTCATTGAAAAGACTGAGGCAGGAAATGCACCCTCTTTCAAAGAATTACTCTGCCGACTTCGTGAATTCGCAGTAGCTTGAAACTCATTGTAAATATTAATGTGCGTAAACTTTGAGTAATTGCCTAATCCCCGAAGAGCCATCTCCTGAAAAAAAAGACAACCTACAACAACGACAGCCTTTTCTCACTTCTTGTGAGTTGTAGAGATCTTTCAGAGATTGAGACTGTTAAAACCAATATGGATGTCATGCTGATGATGTTGTATCGTTATTTCTTTGTTTGTCTTCTTGTGTGCGCGGCGTCCCTGAGAGCCTTCGAAAAGTAAGAGGATATTACGTTTCGAAGAAGTGATAAAATAACGGCGCTAAACGCTGAACATTCATCGTGCTGGAGAAAGATCTCAATTGATTTGCTCTCAATGTGCAATATGGCTGGAGGCCTTTTGAACGTAATGGACTGACGATTAGAGACTACCACCACTCGCCATGAAAAGTAAGGCAAAGAAAACCTTGTTCTATAATCAATCTCCACGTTATCATGGAGACGCCAATTGTGATACAGAAGTCAATGTCCAGGAAATCTACATTGATTTTAGATTCATATAAGCAGCACTTTAAAAAGTTGGGAAGGATTTTACTTTTCTCCGGGGGATATAGAAAAAGGCCCCGAAAGGGAGATTTATTCAGAGTGATGTATGATTTACGGGAAGCATTGCAATTTCCTCCTCTTAGGTAGTCAAGCACATTTAGGAATTTTACTACCATTCTTTATTTTTTCACTTCAACTGCAATTTCGTTATTGATTAGGCGTATCAACGTGAAATTAAACCTCACTGGGTTATTGTCCCAATTTGCAACCCCCCCCCTTGTGACAAGCGAATACAATGCGGAATCTCGGAGAGCTATGGATCACTTAAAGATTCATGATAACACTTGTGACGGCCTTCGTTCCGTACACATCCCTCCCTACACACCCCAAAGGGGTTATCAAATTGTACGGGAGGAAAACAAACAAACAAATAGACAAACAAACAAACAGACGAGATTCTCCCGTCTTTGTTTTACGTCAGTAAAGAACATTGATCTGACTTCTCCTACGCATTACCAAGTCTGTGAGAGCTAGCAGAAATGTCAACATGTGCATATTATGAATGATATGTCAAATAAAAGTAATGGGTAGTTATGAAAATATGGAAAGAAAGAAAAAGGGAAAAGAAAAGACGGAAAAGACAACCCGTGCTTAACATACGAAATGAGTAACCGATTTCTTTTTTTTAATCATGATTGTGTATTCAACGATTCCTCCACTGACTCTTTTTATAGTTAAACATTTGAGTTTAAAAGATATGCAATATGAGTATCCTTTTCGTGTTCAGTAATGCACACACGCTTTCGATTTCCCTGAGATTAATTTATGGATAACTATATGCCATGGTCTTGGGATATCATCAAATAATCAGTAGCATGATTTAAAGTGCAGCACAAAGATGCGTAACTGTATAGTCAGCGCTCATCGGTAGCGGTATATTAGTGAATACACACTACATGTCGTATATTTCACTTGAAGCGGTTCTAATGCATTATGTGCATGACATTGCAATCGGTAGGTGAACATTTATTAGGGTGACCTTAAAATATGATGTGTTTAAGTTCTAGTACAAAAAAAAATCTTCCTTGTGTTGGAATATTTCTTTAAAGAACGCGATTTCAGATGTATTGTTTGTGTGAAAGCGTCAGTGTGTGTATGTGTGTGTGTGTGTGTGTGTGTGTTTGTGTATGTGTGCGTGCATGTGTGTGTGAGTTGGGGAGGTTGAGCAAGAGGTACACAGTGGGGTTCCATGTTTCGCTTTATGTAGTCATTCACTGTGGGGGTAAAAATGACATCGTGGGAAACTTTGTCTATGGGAAAACACGACAGGATACTCCCACAAGATTGCTGGACTGTGTGTGTTTGAATGTGATTTTTTTTTTGGCGTGCAATTGTTTCCATAACCCCAGTTTCAGAGACCTTAAGAAGTGATACATTTCATATGCAGCAGTCTCGTGTATCAATAGGAGATTCAATCACCTCCGAATATGATATTTCTCACAGCAATTAGCGTCAGTGTCTTCATATCTACAGGTGACAACCTATGGCTATTAAAAGAGGGCATTTTTCTCGAGAGATCCTTTATAATGCAATTATACGTGTTTGATATTCATTTGTGCATTTTGTCCATATTTGCCTGTGTTTCATTAAATATTATTCATCTATCCATCCGTTCATCTAACGAGTCATGGCGAGTTGAAATCAAGTGAAGTTTAAAATCAATTCCGCTTATTTCAAAATGTTGAACATGTTCAATCGTGGCTGCAATCGCGCACCGTTATAGTTCAAGACATCTCCTTCCTCAAGCACGTGAAATACTGTATAGTAGTAATGTTTCTTACAGGGGCCGCGGAACGTTTTCCAGTGTGTGTGTGTATGGGGGGGGGGGGGTGTCACGGTCAAGCCCCCCCCCCCCCCCCCTTAGACGGACGGGAAGAAAAGGCGGAATCTTTGGAAATTAAAAATCATGGATGTTGTAATTTCTTTCCCCCGATTTTATTTTCTATTTTTTTCCTTTTTTTAACGAGCCAAAAGTGTATGTCTTTGTGTGTGTGTGTGTGTGTGTGTGTGTGTGTGTGCGGGGGGGGGGGGGGGGGAGGGGGGGGGGCTGCAGCCCCCAGCCCCCACATGTTCCGCGGCCCCTGTCACAGAAGACATCCTTTCACCAGTTCACACTCATTGCATACTTGCTCGACAAGTAGTTCAATGGAATTTTCAGTAGCGACAACACATCGGCTATTAAAGTGTAAGAGTAGATTTGAGCAAACATAGAGAGACAGCGGTTCAAGGAATGTCGTCCATCCTACTAATCTTGGACATTTCACTTTAGGTGTGATTCCCACGACCATAGTATGGGTTGAAAATAAAAAGTTTATACGAGAGAGATACTTGACATTTAATTCAGTGTCCAGCTTAAAGTACGTCGAGGTTAGATTCAAACACGATGTCCGGAGACTTAGATCATCAGGTCGCTAACCATGAAGAGCTAGCAATTACCCATGAGCCGTGGAAAAAAAGTGACGTCAGTATGCGAGAATCGTGGAGCGGGCATTGCTGTGAGTTGTCACCGTAGGTCATTTGAGATTCGCAGAAGAAACATGCGCGCGTTGATTCGAGTTGGCAGTACGGGGAGGACAGACGACCGATCGAATGTCGGCCGAGTCACGTGATGCTAAAGAGCGGGAGCATCTCTGCCGTATCGGATTGAGTTGTCGGGCCAGGAATTTCACCGGGTAAGACTGGTATGAAACAACACCTCTTAACATTTGGTGACCTTGCATGCGGGAGAAAGGCGGACCCTTGTATCCTACAATCAACGCCTCCAATTAGTAATCTGCTGAGTTTTTCTGTCAACGCATATCACCCCTACGACAGGCACCATTACGAATGCACCGGTATTTGCGTTTAGGCTTTGCATGAAGTACATGAAACACATTATATCCACTAATGTAGTCAATCTAGCTAGCTCACAACGCTTGAAATATCAGAAATTCTGTTCCAAAATCATTTACATTTCTTTGTCCAGGCTTTCATGGAGAGGTTTCTGCATTTCAATTACGGGTTAAACTTGTTCGTTAAGTTGCGTGTTGTAATTAGGGAGCTTTAGATTTTGACGCGCGGACGTTTGAGACGACGCTTGCGCTGGATGTTCTCCTCTTCCCTGCGTCGTGTTAAAAATTAGCTGCAGATTACGCTGAGACGCAACCTATAAAAAATAGAATGGCGCCCCCATATGATCGGTGCATCAAGTAGCTCCCTACGTCGTAAATAGAGCGGACGTAGAAATAGCCCAGAACGCGTAGTGAAAAACTCAGACGACGCAAGCTATAGATAGATCGACTTGATGTGCGTTTCTGCGCATGCTCAGAACATTTTTTTCCCTCTGAACGTCCCCGTCGCGAAAATCTAAAGCTCCCTAATGTGAACACTAGAACGGTTGAGGAAAGTTCCCATATGAGTGATAATTTAGGTAGCGTTTCGATGATAAATTCCAGACGATACGCAAACAAGTGCATAGTATGAATCGACGATGTCGAGAAAAGTGAACAAGACAGCACAAAACAATGGCCTACCATAAAAATGTGCTTAATGTCTGATAGTATATAGTATACATTCGCAATGTCGGTCTAAATCATGAATATCACTTTATTTACTAAATCCTGCAATGCAACGTTGGCAAGCAAATTAAAACATGTTATCTATATCCATTTCTGTTGATAAAGATGAAGAGCACAGTAATACCAACGGTACCACGCGTATCGACGGGTCGACAGAACTGTTCTATTTCTTGCACTTGCAAACTAAAAAATACATTAACCTACTTTACACAGCGATACTACGCGAACCAGAAGAAAAATGAACCTATCATACACGGTATCTAAAGGAGTACACTTACCTTGTAAACTAAGATATTCTACCCCGACACAGATGGTAGTGTTTCTTCAAGCAGTTTGGTGTTACTTTCGAACGGACATGGCCGGCGTAAACTAATAGTAGGATGTCGGCTGCACACAAAATATGTTGAAGCCAAGAAATGAGGCAAGGCACTGGGATATGGAGTGACCTTCAAACTCGCGTCAGATGCAAGCACACAACTTTAAACGCAGGGGATACATTCTTGAAGTTATTCCTGTCACCTGCTGCGTGAAAAAACATGGAAAAGCGGTCGATTGTCCCTAACTCATCATGTGTATATACTTGGTAAGGCGTGGCGCTCTTCTTTCCTCTTCCTTTCCCCTCAGACATTAGCCCTCATTTATAGACTACGGGGTGAACCCTTTTTGTGCCAGGGACTTTGGACAGTGCGTACAACGCTACGGGGTTTTCTACGCCGTAGAAAAATCAGCACTCAAAGCACATAATGGCTTTGTAAGATAATACATATTCTTTACACTAGACTAGTGGGGTGGGGGGTTGAAAGGTGTATTAATGTCGAAACATCTTGAAACGCACACAAATTAAACATCGTAGTGAAACCAATACACTAGACCGAAATCAAACGTTGCTTTTCTTCGTTTTGTTGGTTGTGTTCTATTTTTCACTTGTGGCTGTCTCTTGTTTATAGATTGAGAAACAAAGCAGGGGACCTACGTGTTCGGGAAGGAATCTTTTAAGTGAGGATCTACTTTTTTCTTCAATTTCTCTTTTCCCGTTTTCTCAGCTTCTATTAAAACTTTGTGGATTTTCATGCAGTACTCGGGCTTACAGAGTAAATACGTGTTACATGGCACGCTTTCGTCTTCACTTTAAGACACAGTGTGGTTACGTTACACGTGTTGGGTAACGGGCGAGGCATGAGGACATTTTTCCTTCCCTGTCTTTTTAGCTCTCAGCTTCTACAGAAATTTTGTAGATCCTCATGCAGTAGCTCTACTCGCGTTTACAGAGTAAATACGTGTCATACGTGAGGCCCTTCCGTTTTCACTTTAAGACATGCGGTTACGTTATACACGTGTTGGGTAACAGGCGAGGTGTGGTGACATGGTCGTCGCTGAGGGCCTCGTGGGTTAATGCCTTAATGCCATTCTTCTTGATGATCTGCCAGCATTCCATGTCGAATGGAACCGCTGTCATAAACACGGCCTCTACGGAAATCCGAAATGACATTTACAGTGTCGCGCTAGATATAATAATCCTAGTTAGCGGGTTCAAAGAGTAATAGAAAATTCGAAAATGAATTAGCTAATTTGTCTTACTGTAAAGAATTCGTATCAATAATTATACCCCCGCCGAACGAAGTTTGAAGGGGGTATATAGGAATCAGCGGACGGTCGGGCGGTCGGTCGGGCGGTCGGGCGGTCGGGCGGTCGGGCGGTCGGTCCGTTGCAAAACTTGCGTCGCGAACTACTTCCTCAGTTTTCAACCGATTCCCATAAAACTTGGCACAGATGTGTGCCTTGGGTTGTAGATGTGCAAGACGCATTTTTTGACAGTACCCGAAAGTACGTTGCCATGGTAACGGCATATTATGGGCAAAAATGGGTACAAATCTTGCGTCGCGAACTCCTCCCACAGTTTTTGATCAATTTTTATGAAATTAGGTACAGATGTTCGTCTGAATATGTTAATGTGCAAAACACATATTTCCGCAGTGGCAAAAGTTGCGTTGCCATGGTAACGGCATGTTATTGGTAAAATATAGGGCAAAATGCTTCATGGCAAAACTGCTTCATCAGTGTTCTTCCAGTTCTCATGGAATTCATATTGTATGTTGGCAACTTGGCACAGATGTGTGCCTTGGGTTGTAGATGTGCAAGACGTATTTTTTGACAGTACCCAAAAGTACGTTGCCATGGTAACGGCATATTATGGGCAAAAATGGGTACAAATCTTGCGTCGCGAACTCCTCCCACAGTTTTTGATCAATTTTTATGAAAATATATTAATGGCAGAAGATCAAGGAAAGATCTTGCGGATTTAACTACTTCCTCAGTTTTTTGACCAAAGCTTATGAAATGTGGCACACACCTTGATCTTGGTGGGAAGATGTGGAAGACATATTTTTCGGACGTGTCGGAAGCTGCGTAGCCATGGTAACGGCATATAAATGGCAGAAGATCAAGGAAAGATCTTGCGGATTTAACTACTTCCTCTGTATTCGACTGAAGCTCATGAAATGTGGCACACACATTGGTCTTGGTGGGAAGATGTGCAAGACATATTTTTTGGACGTGTCGGAAGCTGCGTTGCCATGGTAACGGCATATTAATGGTGGAAGATCAAGGAAAGATCTTGTGGATTGAACTACTTCCTCAGTTTTTGACAAAAGCTTATGAAATGTGGCACACACAATAGTCTTGGTGGGAAGATGTGCAAGACATTTTCGGACGTGTCGGAAGCTGCGTTGCCATGGTAACGGCATTTAAATGGCAGAAGATCAAGGAAAGATCATTCCTTGGGTAAGACTGTCGTCACGGGGCGGGGATATTAATCACCTTAAGTGATATTTCTAGTTACGTATGCGAACAATGACTAAGTCCATGCACAGTATCATTATTATTTTCAATGGTCATGTTCTTTTTAATTCAATTCAATCACAGCTATTTCAACTGCAATCGGTTATAACGAAAGAAACAAATAACATAAAATGATAAGTAACAAACGCAAACAGAGAAAAACTGACCAGAAATGAATATAATTCATTAGTGGAAAAATGAGCAAAGAAAAATCTTTGCTTATTTTTCAACTCATTCATTTTTGGTCAGTTTTCTTCTGCTTGCGTTTGTTACATACTCATAAAGCTGCATCACTTCGGTAATCCCTCGCATTTATCCCCAAGTTAAATTATCCTTCGGGTTTATGCCAGGTTTAAGTGTGTGCGTGTGTGTCACACTCAAACACACTGCTATAGCTTCTGACCATCCGGGCATTGAGTATTTAGGGTTTCTGGGACGAACACTGAACTACGGCTTTCTATAGCTCAGTCGGTAGAGCACCGGTCTAGCAATCTGGGAGTCTCGGGTTTGAATCCCGATGGAATTCTATTTTCTTTGCTCATTTTCCACTAATGAAATAATTAGTTTACAAAGAAAATCGCTGCGCATGGAAAATAGATAGTAATAAAAAATACTATTGAAATCAAAAGATGACAATTGAATATGCTACTAAAGCATACCTGTGGGCGCATATGGATATGAGCACAGGCATGAGCCTTATGTAGAATATGCTCGTTTAGTGCACGTGACAAAAAGCTAATCATGCTTTGTGTGGCTTTCCATAACAGACAACTTCAAGGGCGCTGGTACAGGCAGTCCTGGTATGTGAGAATGAATAATAAGGGCAAGGCAAATGCGATCCGCTTGACTATTAGTCTCAGAAGTGTGATCCCTCCGCAATGTCCTGGCGTTGATTACACTGACAATCAATAGACCAGGGCCCCGTTTATTCAAAAGATATAATCGATTATAGATTTCTTTACTGCACAGGCTGCCATAGACTGATCATAGAAATCAACTATATAATCAATTATAACTCTTCATAAAACAGGGCCCACACAGAGGTCAGGCTACATTGATGGTTACGATATCTGCCTCTTACTTGTGCGCGCAACTACATCAAAAAGGTAAAGAAAAACACTCGTAAACAATTCTGCTAGTAAGGTGATGCACACACACACACACACATACACACACCCACACATATCAGACAATGTGTTTTCCACTTTATCTGAGCAATGTTAATTTTTTGTACATTTGTGTGTGTATTGAAAGTAAATTGTTACTTACAGTACGTTTTGTGATGAGATTGTAAAGCGCACAGGGAACATTCATTTGTTATATGCGCTATGAAAATGTCATTATTATTATTAATGTCAAAGTTATAACTAAATGAGCCATTCTGCTTCCACGCATTGCTTGAAGTCATCTCATAACCACGCATCTTGCAACGTTTCATGTTACCATCTTAATTGTAGGTATAGAGCAATTCCATATTTTTGTTGCCATGAAGAAATTTCAAACAAAATAAATTTTCTCTCAAATATAGGCAGATAGGTGTATTGGAATTTCGAATGCCATGTTCTCGAATAAATTCTTTCTGATCAATTTTTTATTGTATATTTTTCTTTCACTCTTTTAACATGAAATTTCTTTGTATGCAATTAAGTTTTTGCGGATTAATTTCACTTTTTTTTTTCAAATACCATTATCCTCTCTATGAACAATACAGTAAACAATATTATTCTGGTATTGTCTTTATATTTTTTTCTAATGTTGCCTTAAAAAAAGGTCTTTAGTTATGATTGATCATCCAGCAAACTAGTTGCAGGTTTACTGGTGTGAGCGAATGGTGCGCTGCGTTTTCAACCACAGAGTCAACGGTTCGAATCCTACTGCGATGCGTGGTTCCCTTGATAGAGCTACTTTGTCACCCGCAATTACTCGTTTGACTAGATAATGCATGAGGGTACTTGGCTGATTATTGCGAAGGTTCGTTAAGCCAAAAATTAAATCAGTTTTCGTGATTCCGATGGTTCGTCAGTACGCACTTTTTTTTCTTTTCATTTCGGATAATTGAACTTCGGAATAACGAACATCATTTCCTTTGCGGAGTAAATAATCTTTTGATGAAAGAACCTTCTGATTAACAAACCATATTTTCTTTTCGGATTAACGAACAGCTAGGTTTAAGGAATTTGTGTGTTTCGGCGTAACGAACCTTTGGAATGACGAAGTTGAACCTCATTTCATTTCATCATTAACTAACCGTTGGAATAACGAGCATGACCAACTTGGCTTAGAGATAAAAACAGAGGCTAAATGTGGTTAGATTTGGTTCGAACGATTCTCATGGAGTGGAGTGAATTCAGTGTAAACCGATGGTTATCAACATTGCTGTTGCTGTAATTAGCGTTAATCATCATCACCATCATCATCATCATTGTCATCATCAACTGTTTCAACGCTGCTACAATTAATGATGTTAGATTATGTATAGCCAGATGTCCATTATAATGAACCTATACCATTACCATCATACCGCTATCAGTCTGATCAGACAATAGAAATGCATTGAAACACAACAGCTAGCAAGCCAAGATGGCAGCTGTTTGTTTAAACTCGTGAGACCGCTGTCTCGTCCATCCATGATGCATAGCTTGGTTGAGTGAGTACACGGGCCGTGTCCGTCATCCACTTCAGCCGCTCACCGAGTGACGGTGACGCAAGACCAAGGCGAGCCGTCGTCAACCAAACCTGTACATCGTAGCGGCAATCCTAAGACAACACGACAGAGCGTCATCGTAGCTCATAGTCTTGCTTGTTCAGGCGCGATGCGCACCTTTTTGCAAGTAGGCTGCCTCCTGTCGTACCTTTTGTTTAGTGACATACTTCGATGTCAATACTGAAGGGTATGGATAAGTTTGTTGTCTTTTGTATTTTTTAATTTGATGGGCAAAATTTGGGACGTTCCTTAGAGTTGTATAATCAGTACAGTGTGTGTAACTATGATCAGATACTGTCTTTTGTCTCTGTTGACAAATACGTGTAACTTGAACTTGCAATTACGTAATTTCATCAATCTGCTGTTCATTAATCACCATCTAGATTGGCTTGATGCCTCCGTGACTGAAAAAACAAACAAACAAACATACAAACGAGGACAGTACATGCACGAAAAAAGCATCTACATGTGCCCCGCAAACTTGCTATCTTCCTTAGATGTCATTCGATATTACGTCTTTGAAGGGCAATTCTGCATTGTAATATCCGCATGCTAAAATAGATTCACATCATTCATTATTAGCATCCAAACAGGCAAAAATAAGTTAAGGCTTGTATGCACAATCATTATTCTTGGCACTTGTAGATCATAGCGTATGTGTGTGTGTGTGTGTGTGTGTGTATGACGGTATGTAAAAGTACACGACTTTAAATTTGTTTATCGACAAAGTTTGGTTGCACAAACAATAAAATGGCTGGACATAGGAGACTAGGCTAGTCCTGTGATCAATCCCAGAATTACTCCGGTGGTGCGGAGAGGAGATAACCGCAGAAATGTCAACAAAGCGGAGCGGCTTTAGGTGATCTGCATTTCGTTGACATCGACAAATATTTGGCCAGGATTATCCACTGGCTTGGTGCCGGGACGATGCCGCTGATGTAGACACTGGCCGGACTATCTAGCCGGAAACCAAGGAATTTTTAGAAAGAAAAATAGAGAAAGAAAGAAAGAAAGGAAGAAAGACATCTTTAAACATTGCAAAGTCTTTACCCCTGCGACAGTAAATCGTCGGGTGCCCGTGCATTGGCCGTTAATGCAATACAAATTGTATTGCATTAACGGCCAATGCACGGGCACCCGACGAAATGTCCCCCCCCCCCCCCATGTGCTTTCCTGCGAGTCTTATAAAACAAGATAAAAGTGAAATCATACTCTCACTCTCTCTCTCACTCACACACACACAAAACACACACACACACACACACGCAAACACACACAGATTAGTTTGTGTTAAATACGAATTGGTTATTTTTTTTTCCTGGTAAGATATTCTAATTTGAATGCAACTCCAGAATTGTGACATCAATCACAAAAACAGGAAAGAATCCCTGAGAAATTGTGAAAATAATGTATGTTCCAGTGATATCCCCACTATTGCAGACTCTTGTAATTCATATTTTTATTTCCATTCGCCATAGCATCCACAAACAAATAGTAGGGAATTCTTCTTTTGATGGTTGTTATAAATATATGAAAGGGAGTTTCACTGAATCTGTGTTTTTTAGTGATGTAACAGAATATGATATTTGTAAAGCTGTATCAGAATTGCAAACCAAAAAGAGCTGTGGTTATGATGGTTTTGATTCTGCTCTTGTGATTATTGGCGTTATTCTTAAACCTCTGTGTATTATGCTTAATCCTTCGTTGGATTCGTGCGTCTTCACTGATGGCCTTATGCTAGCCAAAGTGATACCAGTTTACAAAAATAGTGATGAATGTATTTTAACGAACTACAGAACTGTATATCTTTTAATTGTGTTCAGTAAAATTTTGAGAGAAATGTGCATGGAAATTTACATTACAATTTGGTTTTAGGAAAGGTTATAATACACTCTGCAAAAAAGAAATGCACATTTTGCATAGAAGATTTTGCTACAAATCTTTATGTCATATACCATATTAAAGATTATTCAATTGGCTATCAACTTGGTAGGGTAATACAAAAGGACATTTTACGCATGAGTGAGTACATTCGTTTTTGTCTTCCAAGTCACAAAAGTAAAAATTGCAGAATTTGACATTTAGACATTCATTTGCAAATGCCCTTCAAGACAGCAATGATAACAAAAGACCAATTTGACACAATGAGAGACATGAATGATTAGCAAAAACGAGTTTTTGTTCCCTTGTAATGCCTTTAAATCCCTAAACAAGAACAAAGTGGGAAACTAAGGGGGAAAATAAGGATTTTTTTTTGTCCACTACAAAGGTGGTAAAATGGACTGATTTTTTTTTCTTTCTTTTTTTTAATTCAGGAATTTAAGAATTCATAAGACGAATTCAAGAACCAATTATCATTCTAAATGTGCTGAATGCGAAATAACATTTCAGATTTTTACCATATTTGTTAATATTGCCTTTTCTCTAATGTTATTTGAACTTGGATTTAACAGAAGAACTTCATTTTCTCCATCATTTTTTTTGTCTTTTTTAATCTGTAGCGGCTGCATAGACATTATAGAGACCAATGGGTAAAACCAATTTTGGTTTCTTATTGTGTTGGATTTGTTTCTTGTTCTCATTGTTTTTATAAAAAAAGCACATACGCATAAATGAGAACTTGTCCATTTTTCCTCTATTCTATTTTTGGAAACAGAAAGCTCTGTAAAAAAGATACTTTTGTTCGTTTGATTAAAAAGAAAATTGACCATGTTAACAGGATCTTGCTATGGTATAAGTTGAGGTCAATTGGTGTTCTCGGCAAGTTATATAACTCCATAAAGGCTCTTTATACATCAAGACACTAAATGTACTGTAAATGTAAATGGTAATCTTACTGATTTTTTTTAATGTGTATCTAGGGGTAAAACAAGGTTGCCTTTTGTCCCCAGTCCTGCTTAATATATTCATAATGACAGTTGACAGTGTGAGGCTGTGTAACAGAGGAATTCAGGTGTTAGATACAAACATGGAAATGCTTATGTATGTAGATGACAATCGTGGTAACTGCTGACAATGAAAATGATCTTCAGTTGAAGCTTGATAGTGTATGCTCTTTGGCCCAGAAGTTGAGGATTGAATTTAATTCTTTAAAAACTCAAATTGTACTATTCAGGAGAAAAGCTCAAGCAAGAACCACATTTATATTTTATTGTAATGGTCAAAAGCTTGATATTGTTAACTAATATAAATACCTTGGATTGTAGGTTGATGAATATTTACAAAAAGGCACCAAAACATTGACTCAATCCGCAACTAGAGCCCTTGGAGTGGTTATTAGTAAATTTTAATTGCGGTGGTTCTCTGTTTATGACCTACAACAAATTCTATGATGCTATGTTTTTGCCCATATTGCAATACGCAAGCGGTATTTGGGGCGTAGACGAATTTTCAGCCATTAATAGTGCTTTTTATATAGAGAGCATGTCGTTTCTATCTTGGAGTGGGGAAAAATACCCCTAATGATGCAGTTATAGGTGATATGGGTTGGGAACCCCCTTTCTATTATCACTGTCAATCAATTGCTAGGTTTTGGAGTAACTTGAATAAGTATACTATACTGACCATTAACCTGAAAAAAATCTTCTTGTGGTCTAAATCCTTGGCAAATAGTGGTGTTAAAAATTGGTGTTATAAGGTCAAACAATTGTCTTCAAAATTGCAGTGTATTCATGTTGAACCTTTGGGTGAGCTTGTTAGTATGCACAATTTTGTGAGCATAGTGAGCACGGTGTCCATAGCATGTAAATCATTGTTGAAAATAAGTGGAAATGCTCACTGTTTGATTATAGGAGAGTTCCCCAACCCAGAAACAAATTCAAAACTTATCGTACAGTCGTAATTTCAGTGATGTAAAAGATCAGTTTCATTGTTGTAAGGAGCTGATTTAAATCTTATTTAAATACCCTCCAGTCGGAGAGTGAGTTGATTTGAATAGGAATTTATTTGTAAGGTGAGTGGAATCCCACAGGTGTTCGACAACTATTGTCCCCCATCACCCAATGCGAGCTGGGGATGCACAGTTAAGTTTATATATCTGGTGGCAATGATTACCATTCATGTTATGCGATATGTTATGTGTAATACATTCCCTATCCATTCCTGTTTGAATTATGAAAATCGGTAACATACTCTTTGAGATAGATTAAAAAATGCTAGGGGGAGCTTACTTTTTTGATTGAGTGTATATGGATGTATGGTTTGATTATGTGATTTCACCCTAATAAATGTATTTATAATTTCTACGATACATTTCCTTTTGGGTGGTCAAACGGCCTAATCTAGACTAATGAGTTAGTTCACGTGGTAACACTTTTTGACAATTGTTTTATGATTTCTTCTGCATATGATTTCAGATCGCAATTATTCAGTATCATAATAAAATCAGAAATAGATCCTACTTTTCCTCATTTGCCTATTTGCCAACAATTCCTTTATTTAATATCATCAGAATTACTGTGCTGTAGCCAGTTTTGCCAACCTTATTTTAAAGTGCCGTAACAATTTGTTATATTCCCACACCTGAATAACACCTTCATGTTTTGTGTAGCCCACCATCTTCTCTTTCTTGTTGTGTCAAATTATTTGTAATTGTCTATATGTATTATATGATATATCTGCATATATTTTGTATCACTTTCTATATTTGATGTATAATGTGTTTATCACTCATAGGCCTCTCTGGGCCGGCCATCCATGTGACGCTTGTGATTTTTTAATAAAGAACTAACTAAACTAAACTAAACTAAACTATAACTAAACTAAACTAAACTAAACTATGGAATTACTGCGTGCAGACACTGGTCAGTACTTGCTTTAAAAAATTCACTATATAAAAAAAGCGTAAAATAAAGGAGATTACTAATTCATTTTTTTTTTGCTCAAACTCGACCATTGTTTCTGAAACTAAGAATTATCCCTTTTGATTATTTGTATGAATATTATGTTTCTGTATTTATTTACTTACTTTCAAATAGACTTCTTCCGTTTGAAATCCAGGATTATGTACAATATAACTCTTTTGTCAATGTATATGCCAGCAAAAACACAATTCAGATATGTTCCATCCTGTTATGAACATGAGGTTTCAAGACATAGTTTATTTTATCAAGGCCCTATTATTTGAAATAATATACCCACAGTTATCTGTAGTAAAACTTCTTTGTTTGTCTTTAAAAGAAAGTATAAAGAAGATGTATTCTCACAATTACTTTGTAATTTCCCACAATGAAGTACTTTTTGATTTTTTTTATGTTATATGTTCTGAGTTTATTGCCAGTAAATCTTTGTGATTGCCACTGATTGACAAATTGCCCTACATCGACGTAAATAAGCACTGAATTGATCCGTGTTTTAGTAGTATGTAGCCATGATAAAAAAATCATGGGCATACATACTCGAACAGGATTCGAGCCTATACGACCTCGTGATCTCCGAACACAAGACCACCGAGCTTCCGCCCGACAGCAAGTGTTGGTTCTAATCCTTATAGCATGTATTCATCGACGTCGATGTAGGGCAATTCGTCAATCATTTACAATCAAAACACATCGACGGAAGAATTTAAGGAATTTGAAAAATCTTTGTCAGCACAACTTTTTTTCTTTCTTACTCGATTCTAGCCATGTCAGTGTTGTCTTCCCACAATGTCTTTAATCTTTATATTGCCTGCCTGTTTTTCTCCTTGTCTCCGTTCGTGTTCATTTACATGTGTGTGTTTTTTTTTTTTCAATGCAAAATTGTAAAATGCAGTCCACCAAGGGTTTGACCTTTGATAGGCCAAGGGTCTTTGTCATTCCCTCACATCCGCTGCATTTTCGTACTATTTTACTATTTTCTCTACTTTATGGTTACAGTCCTTGTACTATTTATGTTTTGTGTACGTTCTGTTTTGTACATATATGTCTATGTTCGTGCACTTTTAAGAGATGTGAAATAAACTGAATCGAATAAACTGAATTGAATTCAATTCAATTCAATTCAATTCAATTGAACTGAAAAACAACATCGCTGTTCATAATCATACAGCATCGTTCAGAGATGGTGCTGCTTTTGTTCCACGTGGATGTGTATGCCAATTTACTCAATATCATTTCAAATATATTATTGATAGACACGATAGATGCATGATTTTTGACACAGAAAATTATGACATTGTTCGAGTTGACAATGGTTTGGGGTAGATAGCTACGCAGGTAGGCTTCAGCAGCTCTGCATTGTCGTGGAATGAATTCTAGCTTAGTTTGACATGAGAAGGGATCCATGTCGCACTTTGTTGGTGAGTTGCTTTATACAAACGAATTGACTTTCGAAGAATCCAACTTTGAAGTACGAGATCCGCTGCCACCTGATTATGAGCATTTTAACGAGTACATTGAGACGTCTAGAAAATGACGATTGGGTAATCATACATCGTCACTGACGAAAGATTTGTTTTCCGCAATTCCGGCCTTATTTGGCTGATGCGCCTTTACGGACAGAATCGTCTTTAAATAAACATCAATGATGAAAAGAAAAAACAAACACATCAGAACATGGCCATGACTAATTTCACAGCTGATTTCGTGTCATTGCATTTGAAATTATCGATTCGCTTCACACACAAATTACCTTGCCTAATATCGGTTTACCTGGTCATTTCATAATTTTGTCATTAAAGTTCCTATTCCAAGCATTCAATTTTCACGCATTCCACGCTCGCAGCAATCAAATTCAAAATCCAGTCATTCAAACTCACTATCGGAGCAATCAAAAAATTTTCATTTGCGTCATTCAAATCTAAGATAGGAGCACGCATTTCAGCAATGAGCACTGAAATTCATTACAAGCCGGTGACGGACTCTCGTCGGTCATTCAAATTCGTGAAAAGGCAACCATATTCCAGGTAAGTGCATTCAATCAAAAGAAGTCCTAGATTTCGTAAGCTTTTGGGCGTTCAATTTCCAAATGCGTGCACTTCATTTCCTACTCGTGCCGATTCACGCGATAGTCACGGTGAACTTGTTTGGTTCGTTCAGTTTCATTTTCAGATGATTAATTTCTTAATTTGTGTAATCATTGCTTAATAAAAAAAAATGGAATGGATTTTGGTAGAAGGGGTAATGGGATGTGGATGGGGGAAAAAGGGTCGAAAATTTCTTCTAAAAAAAGCACAACACACAGGTTTACACAACCGAGAAACTCTTGGACATAATCATGATTGTTGAAAGGTTCTATACTCGGTATTCTGTGCATGTATCCTTGGTATCTCATCCCCCCCCCCAAAAAAAAAACACAAACAAAAACAAAACAAAAAACCGAAAATAGATTGTAAGGTCCAATCAGTATATTTGAACAACACAATGGCAATCTAAACAATGACACCGCGCAAGCGCTAAAAGAGGGCAATGCTCCATCACTATAACCACACAATGCATCATTAAAGACAAGGTGACACACAATGATCTTACAAAGTCCCGCAAAAGTAAACCAATACAATAGTAATAGCCAACCTACAAGACGTATACAATGTTCACGTTATCAGTTTTAGTGTATTCGAAATTGTTTCTTTTTCGAAAGTGTTAATCAGCCTTTCATTATTATGCTCGTTTGTTTACAGTGCCTATTGTGCCTGTATATACCTGCCATATTTCCATAATAGTCAAATACCGGTTGGTGATTGGCTAAACACAGTCACGTGATGGAGGCACATTGGTTATGTTCGCCCATGAGCAGAACATTTCGTAATGTTCTCCCATGGGAAAACATTTTCACGTTACAAATGACAAACGATACCAAACGAATGAACGATCATATTTTTCACGGAATCGATAGAATAAATTTGCCTATTCCATGCAATGTGAAAGAGCAGATGACCGATTATTATAATGCGTATGAAAGTGTGACAATTTGACTAACCAATATAATATAACAGATGATAACTTTTGCTGTCGGGAACATGTACCAAACGTTCCACCCTCAGGGTTTGAAATGCTATTTCGGGAGCTGTAAGTCACTCGACTTCGTCTCGGGACTTATAACCTCCCTCGATACCATTTCAAACCCTTCGGGTGGAACATTCGGTATGTTCCCTCCCCCGCCAGTCATCATCTATATAATGTCATATGCTCATGAAGTTCAATTAGAACAATACGGCAAAATAAATGAACTTCATCATGAAGCCCAATCTATACAAATCTATATATAGGTAGGAAAAGACATACATATACACGGCCCGAAGCTAACTAAATTCAAGACTTCATTTAAATTGAATGCATTTATTTGGAACATTCACTCCAAATTCGTTGGATTAAAAAGTAATCTAATAGACCATGAGGAAGGAAAAATCCAAATAAGGTTATTAATTTCAAATCTAATGGATTCAATTTCTAAATCAATTAGACTAAAAATTGTAATCTTATGTGGATTTGTCCCTCCTCATGGTCTTATTAGATTTCTGTTTAATCCAACGAATTTAGAGTGTTGTTGCCTTTTCACAAATTTGAATGACCGACGAGATCTCGTATGCTTGAAATGAATTTAAGTGCTCATTGCTAAAATGCGTGCCCCAATTTGAGATTTGAATGACACAAATGCATAGTTGATTGCTCTGATAGTGAATTTGAAAGACCGGATTTTGAATTTAATTGCTGATTCAGTGCTAGGAGAGTGGACTGCGTGAAATTGAATGCTCGGAATAGGCACTTGAAGTAAAAAAAATATTTCTTGGACTGTTTTGACATAGACAGAGGCACGAATCAATTAACGAAATGCTGAATGTCCATGTGTAGTGGGTCCATGTTTCATAGAGGTAAAAGGATAACAACTCATGCACGTAAAAGATACCGCTTCGTTTAATTAGCGTATTGAGCAGAATGCATAACCAGGTGTGTGTTCCACCTCACACCTCTTTTATATAGATGATGACTGGCGGGGGAGGGAACATACCGAATGTTCCATCCGAAGGGTTTGAAATGCTCTTGAGGGAGGTTATAAGTCCCGAGACGAAGTCGAGGGACTTATAACCTCCCTCATGTTGCAGAGCCAATGTTGCAGAGACAATAAATTCACTGTGCGCGCGCGGTCCTGGGCCTTCTGTCATTTGTTACGTGAAAATGTTTTCCCGTGAGAGAACAATAAGAAAAAATGTTCGCCCATGGGCGAACATAAAGAATGTGCCTGCATCACGTGACTGTGTGTAGCCAATCACTAACCGGTATTTGACTAACCCATTTAATATCAACCAATGTTTTATGCCCGAAGGCGCCCTGCATCGTAAACGTCGAGTTCCAGATCCAAAAGGTTGAAATTGACATGACGCCGTATACTATGACTATGAAAATGTATTCTGAGAAAAAATATTCTGAGCTAGAGCAACAAACTATTGCAGGAAGAAAATGTGCTAAGTACAAATTGTATGGTTCATACATATAACGCGTGTATCCGGTGCTGCGACGCACAATTATAAGTATGAAATAATGTGTTTGATTGGTAATATGACTGATTGTTACAGGCTAGAGCAAACCTTTTTTTTTTTTTAATCAAATGTCATTTTTCATGTCATATCATTTCATTTCATTTATTAAGTTTTCACACAAATCATACAGTATTGTATTTACAACATCCAGCCATGATAATGTAAAGTAACACATACATTATAAGTTCAGTATATACAAATTACATCTAGGCCTACATGACACATAATCAATTGAAATCATTCTCAAATACATTACATTCAGGACGGATAAATAAGATTGTGTGTAGTGGGAACTGACATAGAAGCAGATGCTTGTGAGAGTAGGTCCCCAGAAAGAAAGTCAAACACAGGCTGTTACACACACACACACACACACACACACACACACTCTCTCTCTCTCTCTCTCTCTGCACGCACGCAAGTGCGCCTGGATAAACGTGCGTGCACACACACACTCACACACAACAAAGAGAAGAGAATGAGAAAGAAGAAGAGGAGAAAACACCAACAAGACCGTCATAGGGACAGTATCAATGGCGGTACCTACAGCTGCAAGAAATATGAAAGAAAAGAATTAAAAATGAAACAATGTGGACCTGTTCTGCAAACATGCGGAATAGTCTATATCAGTATCAATACTTTCAAATCATCTGCTAAAAGAAATCTTTTTTCATAGCTTACGTTTGAATGAATACCAACTGGGAGTTCGTTGTTTTATGCTATCGTAAGAATTCCAAAATTAGGGGCCATTGTAAATAAAAGTATTCTGCAGTATTCGTAATCTAGCTTTCGGTATATGGAACATATACAGGGAACATATCACTCTGTCGTGTTGGATATCTATGTATTTCTTTATTATTTCTTTAGTAAAGATTTCAGACAAAACACAATAATTCAAATTATACATCAGAATATGATATAATATAAATCATATATTTCTAAAATTTTACCATCTACGAAAAGTGGATCAGTATGTGCGTATAAAGTGCGTATAAATCCATAATTACATTTTGAAACTGTCTTTTGAGTAACCAATAACTGAAATATTCATCTTGCTGAGCTTCCCCACGCTAATAGTCCATAGACTGTTCTATTTCAAATATGGCAAAATTATAGTTGAAAATAACATCAAAAGTATCCTAATTGAAAAAAAAAACTTTTTAAATCCATAAATAACGCCTGCATTTCTTGAAATCATCGTCAACAAAAAACCCTAAGATCTTTTTTTTTATTTACACGACGTATAAGTGTTTGAATAGAACAATATGTCTAAAAAAAGTTTTCTTAAGAATTACTGAATAACATATAGTGAGTTTTGTTGTTGTTGTATATTCAAGATAATTTATTCGCTTGAACCCAATTGTTTAAAAATAATTCTTTATCAACAGTTTCAAAAAGTATTTTGGGGTCCTTATGAGAAAAAAAAGTCGAATCATTAGCAAATGAAATAAAAGTCAAAAGTTTTGAAGAATATGTTATATCACTTAAATAACAACAAAGAGAAAGGGGGGGGGGGCTAGTAAAGAGTCTTGAAGAACACTGTATGAACTATATATATATATATATATATATATAATATATATATTTTTTTTCTTTTTCTTAAAGACGACTCATTATTATTTAAATAAACATATTGCTGTCGGCCAGACAAGTAACTTCTGAACCACTTCAAGGCTTTCCTGCGTATACCATAATAATTCAGTTTGTAGCGAGGAATTTCGTTGTCAATTGTGTCGAAGGCCATGGAGAAGTCCAGGAGCACACCCACGGTATGTTCATGGTTATCCCTTGTTCAATGAAAATTAATTGGTTAAAGTTGAGTGTTTTTTTACGAACACCAAATTACGTTTTAAGAAGTATTTTTTTATACAATCTACTTTCTTTTATAAGTAATTTTGTTTTCAAGTATTTTGGAAAATGATGTAAGTTGATATACAGGCCTGTAAATTTCGCCAAAGCAGGATCTAAATTAACAAGATAGTTATTAATTTCCTCAGCTATAATCTCATTATCTTTTTTAATTTCATCACCTATTTTCATTCCTTAATAATCTGAGAATTTCCCATTTTAAAAACATTATTTATCACTCTTAATATTGCTTTAATATTCTTTTAACATTTAGTAAAATATTCTCTCTTTTTAAAGCGCAAACATTTAACTAAATATTCTTATATTTAACATAAGAACACTTATTAACACGCATAATACTATTATGTTGGAATCTAAATATTATTCCAAGGCACAGATGATATCAGCATGGACCTAGGTCAATGATAGCTGAAAGAACTGAAGAAACAAATATGATAATGCAATATTCTTACACGTGAATACATAGTTTGTTTTCAATGATAATAACATAGTTAAGATAAGAAGTAATCTAAAGTATCTTCCTTCCCTTTTTTTTTCTTGCTGGTAAATGCACTGTATATCTATAATGCTAAATCAGCAGACAGATATGTAATAAAACAAAATCAGGATGCGCTGATATTCAAGTTCATATGTGAACTTTGATTCAGCGGGATCTATAGTATTATGAAAGGTTGCAGAAATACCCTTGGATATTGACAAGCATGCAGTAATCCATGTCACATAAAAAGCAGTCCACGTACACACACACAGACACGCACACACATACATTAACACGCATAATACATGTGCTGTAATCCAAACATTATTCCAAGACACAGATAAACAGCATGGACCTGGTCCATGGTAACTGAAAGGACTGAAGCTATGGGACATACATTGTCATGTTGCTATGGCCGCGTATCATGCATCATAACGTAAAACGAATAATGGAATAAATCGCATAACAAAGGATCTTTTAAAAAAAAATATAAGGTGTCACCTTAACTGACAAGAAATCAATCGATACAATAACTGGACTAGAAATCCATTAACAAACAAATCCACTGAAAAAAAAATCAATTTCTCTCATTTGATTTGGTTTCATGCTTCTGCCGCTTTACTTTCTTTTAATCTAGATTCTTAAAATAGATTTTATTCATTCATTTAATAATGGTACTATACACGTACATCAGCCATGGCTGTTTTTCAGTGAGTCTGTGTAATAGAAACAAGTATACATAACATATTACATCATCATACAAAACAAATAATAACTTAATAAAAATACACAAACTAATTTGCGTAACATAGGCAAGACAAAATATGAAATTACAAAAATGAGATTACATTTTCATTAAAACTTAAAAGTATATAAATATCTCAAAATAACTAATTAATGACAAGCAATTAAAAATAAACCAACCTACGCAAGAAATATCCAATTCACATGATAAAAAAAATACACACTTAAAACTAAAATTACAAATTGATGTAAAACAAACACTGAAAATCTGTTCTAACTACCCCAACCTATGCACACACACACACACACACACACCCACACACACACACACACACACACATCCATCCCTACAATCCATACGCCCCTTGCATCATCTTAAAAAAACTCTTATGATAAAAAATACGACTATAATTGCTTTCTGAAGAATAAAAATTCCTTTACTCAAACTAAAACACTTTCATCATCATTCACATTAATATCATCTCGCAAATTATTCCACAGTTTTGTTCCGTAATAACAATTACTCCTTCGTTTTAACTCAGTGCGTCTCGGCGGTAATATTCTGTATCTTTTGCCTTTACTGTAATTATAATTCCTAAAAACAAAATGGCTTGGCAAACAATAAGACACTAAACATAAACTACTTTATACATAAACAAAGTAATAGAGAACACGTTTAATCTTTTGGTTTTGTAATCTATCTCATTTAAGCAAATCATGTACCGTATCAGAAGAAACTGTCCAATCTATTCCTAAAACAGTTCGCACTGCTGTTTTGTATAATCTGCAGTATTTGCTCAAGACCCTTTTCCACATTTCCCCACAAAATATTACAGTAATCATATCTATATTGAATACAACATTTGTAAAACATAAGCGCGGTTTTTGGGCCAATGAAATACTTAATCCGCTTAAACAAATATCTGTCTATTACTATCTTTTTCGGTAATGCTTCCACTTGAACTGACCAGTCAAAGTGTTCATAAATAGATAAACGTATCATCAGCGTAGTCAATTGATGTATTGTGTGAACAATAAAGGTCCTAGATTACTTCCCTGTGGGATACCATAATCTACTTTCCGCATTGATGACGTAACACCATTGACAACAGTGCACTGATACTTATCTTGTCAATAACTCTGAAATCATGTAAGAGCATTTTTACTTTGTACAGTTTTTTTCTGACTTTATACGATGGAATGCCAAGATGGAGAGTGTAAAAGGCTTTTTCCAAGTCAAGGGCCTCAATCCTACCAATTTACGCTATCGTCTATACTAGAATCAAACCAGTTTTTAGTCACATTTAACAGGGTGTTTCGGTCGAATGCTTCGGTCAGAAAACTTCGGTTTCATCATTGATTTAATTTGATTATTCATTCTCTGTATTTTATCACTTTACATTTCCATCAATATTATCAAACACAATTATACATAGTACAATACGTATGCACGTCATGGCTATTTCTTACAATCTCAACAATTTACATTACACATACATCTGTGACATATCACATGCGTTAGAAATTACCAAACAGAATGGTTGCCAACAATAAGCTAAAAGCCTTACTCCTTGGTGACTGATGACACATCACAGTAATACAATAAACGAAGGGGGTCCAACATGATGCTTATGGAATAGAGGGATAAGGAAAGAAAGACAAAAAGAACAAGATATGGAGAAAGGTGATAGAAACCTCCCGATACTAGTCTTGCCAGATCAATGCTGGTTCAAGAGTCCAGATTGACCGACATGAAAAAAGATTGAGTGTTCAATGCAGTGAGGTCGAGACAAAGAGGCAGAGAAAATGGACGAGAAAAGTACTACACACGCTACAAGGAAATGACATTCAGTGGACATAAGAGAGATTGAGAGCTATTTGATAAAAGATAAAAGAAATGAAAGAAGAAGTGAACAAAAATGCCAAAGAAACGTCCAGTTTAAATGAGCAACATGAAACAAAAGGCAATGACATGAAACCAAATGATAAATCCATTAACAATGATACCCTCTGAGTAAATGAACTATTCCAAAGTCGTAACATAGTTTGGTTGGTCCCCAGTGAGCGTCAAAACATGTCTCTGTGTGAAAATCATATCAAAATATTTTATTTCATTTCATACTCTTATTAGTGCAGCCGTATCAGAAAATCACTAGAAGAATATACAATTTTATCATAAAAAAGGACTCCGTTATGAATTCTATCCTATGGGTATGTGTGAACTATAATTGAAATTTTGAAAGAAATATAGAGAATCCGGGACATATGGAGAAGAATAGACTATTGCAAGCAGAAAACATTGAGACTATCATTGCATTTCAATGCCTCTAGCAAATCTAGCCTAAATTTGCAACTTTATCTGATACATGTATTTTTATATACAAGTTCTTTGATTTGTCATGCTACCATTTTGTTCTTTGTCTCTTCCAAACATATCCAACAGTTGTATATATGTAGCACTCAACAGTATGAGCTGCTCCGGCAGTTGTATTGATGTTATAGTCGACTAGCAATACTGATCCCGCAAAACAACAGAGGGTTGACATCAAGGCTGATGAGCTGCAGTGTCGCTCAGGAAACTATCAGACGTGTGTCTGATAGAGACGACTATATTGTGAAGAGTTTGATCGCAAAAACGGGTTAAGCGCTATTCTTAAAATTTTAAAGCGAGTATGCCATCAGTCAGATAGAGCAAAATCCAACCTTCCTAATGAAACTTCACTCGCTGCATAACAAGGTAAAGTCTTGAAGTTATGATATAAAAAAATCCAAATTTTCCTATTACTCTCTTCTTTTTTTTTAAAGCAAGTTTAATCGTAAATAATTATCTCAAATAGAATAAAATGCAGTCATAGGCCTATGGCTCGATTTGCGATCAAACTTCATCTCTTCATTCCCATCAGTCAAGTTCCTTAAGAATTTTTAGAATGACTTCAGTATGTGCGTGTGTGTGTGTGTGTGTGTGTGTGTGTGTCTAGAATTTGACGTCCTCATTTTTCTTACAGAAGATTGTGTTCACTGCGGTATATGAGCATTATATCTGTAAATAGTTACTTTGTTAACGTTCTCTTGCTTTTATGCTGTTATATAAACAATATATTTTCATGACACCATTTTTTATGCTGTACATGCTCTCCACTGAAGGATTAGTCAGCCCTATAGTGTGGTGTTAATTGACATGGTAAGATTGATTAGAGCAAGGAGGTAGGATTCATTGAATATCAAATTAGAATTCGCTACCAACAAATATCGCATTCGTTAGTCATGGTAGTGACTCATTACAACTGTCAACATACGAGAACAATGGGTTTAGACAGCGGGGTGGTGGTAGGTAGTTGAATTCCCCATCCTGCTTGTCAGTTTTAAGGATGGCATGTACAAATGAACACAACATGCATCTCTGACAAAGATGAAATTCATGAAAGTTCCACGTGCATGCAATGACAGTTGTGTCAATAATACAGCGTCATGTCAGAAACGTTTGAGAGTGTGTTTATTGAGGTCAAAACTTCAAATGCTATAATTGGGGACATTTATCGACCACCAAGCTCCAACTATAATTCTTTGAATGTTGTTCCAGATGATGTCAAAATAAATGATAACTATACGTTTTAACTCAGGTCAATAATACGAAGTTTTTAGGTTTACTTGGCCCAGATACTGGAATGACCTCCCTCAAGGTATTACTTCTTCCTTATCCCTCTTCACCTTCAAACGCAAATCAAAACAGTTATTACTTTGTGATACAGCCTACCAGGCTTTTAGCAGCTTTTTTTAACATTCCCAGTCTTTTGTCTTCATCCGCACCAGTAAGTTATTTAATGGTAATGATATATTTCAAACATATCCCTTTTTTTTCAAACATTGCGAGAACGGTAGTTCACCGTATAATTCCACGCCTATGAATTGGGGAACCTACAGTTTTACAAGCGTTATAGCTGTTATGAAGGCCATATCATGTTTCTGTTATAACCTTGAGGCACCTTCATATCATGATATGACCATATACATTTGTATTCTGTTTGTTTTTTTATCTTCAATCAAAAGACATGGTGGTACGTATTTTGTATTCTTATTTATGTATTCTTACTTGTTGTATTCATTGTCAAATCATTAAATTTAATCGAGAAAGTGGAAATATAAAATAAATTTGAATTGAACTGAATAAAGACGAAACTAAATTGCTCATGTGATAATTCTTTTGGGTTCTTCAGATCCTGTTTTTGTGCATTTTGAAATACACTGCACTACATGCCATTCATCTTCATGCGGGTTCAACTCTATTCATTTCGATCAGATAATACTTAAAATCAAACATTTTTAACATGCGAAGCCATGATTCTATTATCATTTCAAAAAAAATGTATATACCTATATGCATGTAAAATGCAGTAATGTATTGAGATATATGAGAGATGAAGAGACAGAAACAAATATAAGGATAGAGTAGGACAGGGACAGAAAGAGAGACGAAGACAGAGACGCTGTATGGTCATTGACATCGACGGGGGCGTGCTTCTATCTTCAGTTACATTTTTGCATGAACAACTATAAAGCCACTCTCTAAAGAAGACTTATTCATCGGGTGAACAGAAATTAAGTAAATATAATCAGTGCCTTTAACACTTTACACGACGAAAATGGGCGAGATCTCAAACATTATCCCGCCGTATGCTCTCAGGCACAGTGTAACCAAAAAACGCCATGTCGGTAGAAAGCCTTTTTTTCACTTTTTCAAACTGCTCATCGGAAAGCGTGTCGTAGTATTTCTTCATCTTGCCGTCATCACTGCTATTCGAAGCGTGAAGTGGTTTGTATGGGTGAAATTTAGAATCAACACCCATAAGCTTCAGAGACTCTATGACATCTTGATTATATGTCTCCTGTTTTCCAATGAAATCGTAGCCAAGGCAAGGGTTGCAAATCCTGTACACGTCTTGCCAGTGAATGTCGTAATGACCCGCCAAGTAATAGTCAATGAACTCTTTAAAAGTCACGTTATACATTTCACTTTTTACAGACGGATCAGGCATTTCTGCCTTAGAGTGATTTCCATAGTTTATGTATATCTTCTTATTGTGTTTACGACGATTACCGGGAGCTATATTTGGGAAGGTCTCCAGTCGCTCTCTAAATGCAGACAAAAGACGTGTGAATGGATTGCGAACGAAGATAATCTTCGTGAAATTGGCAGAGTAGAGTTTCCTTTCATCCATTCGTACATTTTTCAGATACTTAAAATGTTTCTTTAATAATCTCACGGATTCCACCGCGCTGACGCTGGCGTTTTCAGGTTTAAAACCATTAATGGTGACGAGAAGTCGACCCCAGACAGTGCCGCCACACTTCGGGATGAGGAGAAGTAGCGATCGCTGATTCGGGAGGACTCTGAAGAGCCCGCAAGCCTGTGCCAGTCGCGGGGAGACGCTGATGTTCTTCCGCAAACACTCACGCAGCAAGGTCTCCTGACGAGCTGCCTGTGTGTCTTCTACTCTCATCTTGGGTGAGATTTCCTTCAAGACACAATTTGCCGGTTGAAAATTAAAACAAGAAAAAACAAGTATTCAGTTATGGTGAATGATGAAAAGAAGTACAATGTTACGGACTTGAACCGATATGATCATTAACATTCCCTTTTTATGAAACTACAGTCCATGTATGCAACAGAAAAAAAGGTAACCTGTTCATGAAGAAATGACAATTTTTAAGTTATTGAGCGATTATTGAGTCTGTAGTCACCAGGCAATCGACCGATCAGAAGATAGATGTGTATATATTTAGCCCTTTTACCAGAAGCGCCGTTGCTGTGTTGTCTCACAAGCTGGCCGATCGATTGAGTGTGCACAGAGAAACTCTTTAGATACAGCTACATGTACATTTATTTTGACTGCTTTACTATGCGATTGTGGACACATGAGTTAATGTTGGCCGATTAGGCCAGGATATCACCGATCAAAGCATGTAGATCTAAATAGTTCAGTATATTATTCTAAAAAATGCAGCTTTGAGCTTTCACACCGGACCTGCGTACAGTTCCGTAATGTTGCGTACCTACTATGCTGAAATTGGCCACGTATTTATAGGAAAGCCATTTCGACGGAAGCAAACGACCGTAAAATTGAGAAATAAAGTGACTGGGTAAATCTTTGGATCGAGTTTGGATCGAGGCTTTACAGAATTTTTGTCAATAGTGGTGTAGAGTAACGTACCATTGCGAGGCATTGCCGTAAAGTAGCGTAGTGTTGCGTGCTATTACGTAGGTATGCAGAAGCGTTTCGTTGCCTGACTTTCGTACAATTTGCGTATGCTTGCGCCCTGCGCTCTACCCAAGAAGTACGTGAAAACAAAACAAAGCAAAACAAAACTTTTTTTTTCGCGTAACCCGCGTACCCCTTCGCGTCGCTCGGCAAATTGAAACATAGTCCGGCGTAGCCACAGCGTAGGGCAGTGTAACCTCTGCGTAGCCGGAACCCAACACTACGCAACTTTACGCAAGCCCGGACCCGGTGTGGTGGTCTTTTTCATAGAGCTTGCGTAGAGTTGCCTTTTTGTTGCTTTAGTTTTCCCAGTTTTTTTCCCATCTGAGAAGATGGCTGGATAGCCCATATTCAGCTGCACCAGCTGGTCTTCCATGGGGTCTAGTTGGATGTGAGGTCGGTCCACTTCGACGTGTTAGCCCTCGACTGTTCTTAATACGTGCATGAATGCGGACTCTTTCACACACGGGACCTCTATTGTATGTACTATTCGAGAGACAGCTTATTTTTGCCTCTACCTACAAGGGAAGGTATGGTTACGCACAGTATTGCCCAGTTAGACTTGGGAATTGAACCTGAGTCCTTCGGATCTGGAGGGAGACGCGCTACCGACTTGGCCAAGTCATACGTCTACCAACTACGGAGAGCTCAATCTAACCCACGCTGTTGCTACATAATAGTGTGCAAAAGATCGCTGAATTTCAGGTCTGAAAGTGCAAAATTTTCCTCGTATGTGTGTGTGTTGGGTGGGGGGGGGGGGGGGGGTACCTCCTCCCACATCATTCCCCTGCTTGGTCTCCCTGCATAGACGACGGACTTATAATACTACACTTCTCTTGATACAAATTTCTTGATATTCCACCAAAAAAAGTACACCATGCAGGGCCTCATTTTATAAAACATGTTAGGATAGCAACTCTTCCTGGAATGGCAACTTCCCATAGCAACAGCCAATCAGGAAGTCAGATTCTTGTCATTACCATGACAATTGCCATTCCAGCAAGAGTTGCTATCATATCAACGTTTTATGAAATGGGGCCCTGATCTTTGAATTTCCATTCTAACTAGAGAAGCACTCTGAGAGCGCAGATCTCCGCCAAGCAACTTATTTCCACCATTAATCTTATTCTTCCATAGAAGAGATCAGTGATTTCCACCCATACGATGTGCATGCTGAAAATCGCCCGATATCCCAATATAGAAGCTCTTTGTAAAGTCACAGGGGAGAGCGGGGTGAGTTGGGACGCGGGTCAAGTGGGACACGTTCTCTGAATCAAAAACTGTCCAAAATAAGGTTTTTCTTTTCACTATCTGCAGAAAATTGAGAACAGTGCCACCCCCAGCTTATAGCTCTTTATGTAACCTACCGTATGAACCTTTATGCAAGCCCGAAAGGAAATGTAATTATCTCTTATAAAAAGATATAAGAAGAAAATCAGCGAACTTGAAATAATGTCCCACTTCTCCCCGCTCTCCCCTAAACTTCCAGCTACGCGGCGGACCTCGCCCAAGCAGGAACTAGAGCACGTATTATATTGCGGCACAAATTGTCACCAAGTGAAACAAGCAACAAATTTTGAAGGAAGCTAAAGGCACAAATTGTCGTCCCTGCACAATTTGTCGCCTGGCGACAATTTATGCAGAGGGCTGACTGCACAAATTGTCGCCCGCCCTCGAAGCACATTTGGGGGCAGTAATTATCATTCAATAGATATATAATGTACTCTTAAATTAATCCCACAAGGATTGGAACAATCATCCCCCAGCATTCCCACTGATTCTCACTGATCAGTTACTAGCCATCCCCTTTAAGGTTTCCAGGAAGTGTGTGTGCGCGCGCACATGTAATTGAGTGTCCGTTTGTGTGTGTGAGTGTGTAAGTATGTGTGTGTGGGGTGCGCGTAAAGAGGAGAGGAGTGGATGGATGGGGTATGGGTTTGAGGGACGATGTGAATGTGTGTGTGTGTGTGTTCATGCACGCGCGTGCGTGCGTTTGTGTGTGTCAGGGTGCGTGCGTGTGTATGTCTGTGTGTGTGTGTGTGTGTGTGTGTGTGTGGAGTAGTGGGTAGTTTGAGGGGTGCTTTATGGGATTGGAGAGTGTTTATGCGTGCGTATGTGCGTGTGTGCGTGTGTGCTATTTTATTTGTAAGGAAGTATGTTGGAGGTGGTATATCCATTACGAATATTTGCGTGAGTGTTTGTTCTAGTGCTTGCACCCCACCTCCACCATTCGAAGTGCATTTTAGTATTATCTTCTGCAGCTTGAAGACAACGACCGACGACAATTTTTTTATTTTGCCTGCACAAATTGTCGCCACTGAGGTTAAAAATTGGGAACTTCACGAGCAGCACAATATGTCGCCAGGCGAGTCGCCAGGCGACAAATTGTGCAGGGGCGACAATATTTCTGCCGCAACAGACGCACTATGGTGCGTCTGTCGCAAGCCTCAAAAAAATGCCCAGCTTGAACTCCCAAGTTCATTGACACTACCTGCCAAAATATAGAAAATCCTTCATAAAATCGACAAAACGTCCTAGACTATTACCAAAGTTTAATCATCTGTTTCTTTTGTTATTCTCATCCTTTGCTGTAAGTTTAGTTCAAATCCATTCTCAAATTTTTGAGTTATTTCGCACACAGACAAATAAACAAACCAACAATTCACCGACGCTAATGAAAACACATAACTTCCTTCCTTGGGGGAGGTAAAAATGCAAAAAAGCCGGCCTACGTAACAATACGCCGAGCGACGAATAGGCCCGAATCCGCAAAGGTGGTGTACATTTGAAACCATTATTTAAACCATAGTTTGTGCAAATTTCTTCTGCATAAATACGATTGACAGATTGCGTACGCCAACTGACGTCCAGTAGCAAAGGCGCATTGATACGCGCATGTCAAAGGAACGTTTATTTCACGCTTATTTTAGACCATGGTCTAAGTTTGTACCGTGGTCTAAAACTACCTTCATGAATTCGGGCCAAAGAGTTCACACGGAGTATGCGAAAAAATATAAACATGTTACTTTTGGCGTTGAGCACAGGGCGGAGAAATACGCATTTTATACGCAAATCTACGCAACGCTTCGCTACTGTACGCCATGCACGCTAGTTCACGCCAATACTTACGCAATAGTAAGCTAATTTACGCCAGTCCGTCGAAAAATCCTTTGAGGCTCGATCCAAGGATTTACCCAAACACTTCTTCATGAATACGCGGCCAATTTCGGAGTAGTCTTCACGCAATACCAGATGGAACTCTATGCAAGCCCGGTGTAAAGGCTGGTAGAAGTAATCATGATACTATATACAATGACTCGACTATGGCGATTTGTGTTTATTGTCAATAAGTGACATGAATACTACATTAGAATAGTCAGATGACAATGCTTTGATGAGCGCTGGTTTCCAGAGGTTTGGGTAAATTCTGCATGGGTTGTAGAATCTGCTTCTGTGGTGCGTTGTTATCAACATTTGTGATTGGGGCAATCAGGTATGCATTTTCTGATATGTTTATCAGAGAACAGATCACCGAACTTGGCATTTACGAACAAAAACCTTCAGGATCTGCTCATACACAATGAGTATTGCATAAAACCTCCGTAAATTGAAGCCCACGTTTCAAATCCAACCTCATTCTTAGAAAAAAATCATCCAATTAACAAACAATGACCACGTGCCAATACCCTCAAGTGCCAGCTACAATATATCGGAGTCTGGGAGAAATCCAACCAGAGATAACGAAGCTACTGCTCAATGGAGTAAAGTCATATCAATTTGTGCTTCGAAAACAAAAATGGACTGCCATAATGATAGAATGAAAATGGTAAGATTCTACAAGGGTATTAACTTCAATCAATTTTCTCACCATGAGGACGTCATAGAATTTAATAATTGTACCCATAATTTTCGATAGAAAGTTTGGTAAGCCACAACATACTAAAATTTTGGTACAAATTAGTCAAGTATAAGTCAGGTACGCTCGAATAAATTTGAAATCTCATGACGAATTTACGAAATTTTATGTATCTCATTCAATGGAGGAATTTGATAACTTTATTTCATTTTACATGACTTACAGACCCATGCACTAACTGACACCTACCTCTCATCAGCTTTCAAAATACGTAGAAAAATATTGGGTCATCGTCCTTCATGACGAGCTACAACGGATCAAAAATAAACATTTTTCGCATATTTGCACTATATATCGCCATTGACGCAGGCACGGAATTTCGACTTTGGCAAACTCGAGAGACGTCATATCCTTTCGGATAAAGTTGAAATTTGGTAGACGTACTTTTCTTTTGCGACATAGTTCCATGCATAAAGAAAAAAATAATACATTATTCCAACTATGAATCTTGCTTACAATTGGCAACATGTTATACCTCTACACCATAATGGATTACACAAAATGATGGGACATTAGAATTCACAGAACTCACAGAATTCACCTTGTACCACTTCAGGTTATGAGTAGCAGTCTCCAAATAATTTGGATCGTGATCACTGTAATAGGCCTACATGTGCGTGTAAAGCAGTGGCGTAACTACGGGGGGGGGGGGGGGATGGGGGGGGGGGCACGTGCCCCCCCCCCCATTCGCTGGTTAAAAAAAATTAAAAATAAAAAAGTTACCTACCAAAATGGTAATTCAAAGGTTAGTAAACTGCTTTTGAAATCGACACGAAAGTGTGATCAAGAAATAAGATATTTTTCTAAGATTTCTTTTAACCATTATTAAAGAGGTATATAGTATTAAACATTGTTTAAAAAGCCCGGGGCCAATTGTGATTCAGCGTGATTCCTGGTTGGCATTCTGAATATAAGCAGAATTTAAGCAGTGTACTCAGAACATCCGAACGGCAAAAAAGAGTCGCTGCAATGTTGCGCACTATGATGTAGAATGTACATCTTTGTACCTTACGCTTCGTTATACGAATAAAGCTAGATCACTGATTTTGCAGTGTTGCTTTACATACTAGTCTACATTAAAATGCCTTGCATTGCCAATAATATTTAAGACTTGACCTGGGCTATTTCCTGACTCTTCCATGTATATAAAACACACACACACACAAACACAAACAATGTAGGGGATGCTCTGAGTGCAGATTTTGGACATCCTTCCCCCGCTTGATCACTTCGACGCCCCCTCGCTGGTCATACCTCCCCCAATCATGAACATAAACCGACATCCTTGACTACTAGTGACGGATCGGGGGGGGGGGGGCGCATTGGGCGCCCCTTCCCCCTTAATTTCCAAAGCGAAAAAACATAGCTACAACGGCAGTTTTTGGACTGTCAAATGTCGAAATTTTCAAGCTCGGTCGCTCCGCTCGCTCGCATTAAATCGCTTAGCCATTCCCCTGATGTTGCTGCCAGCAATTGGCAGCAGGTGAGCCCGGTGCGCCCCCCTTTATTTCCAAAGCGAAAAAGTATACCTACAAACGGCAGTTTGGGGACTGTAAAATGTCAAAATGTTCAAGCTCGCTCGCTCCGCTCGCTTGCAATAAATCGTTATGCCATTCTCCTGATGTTGTTGCCAGTAATATTGCTAGCAGTTCCGCCCGATGCCCCCCCCTAATTTCAAAAGCGAAAAAATATAGCTACAAACGGCAGTTTTTGGACTGTAAATGTCGAAATTTTGAAGCTCGCTCGCTCGCATTTAATCTTTATGCCATTCTCCTGATGTTACTGCCAGTAATTGCCAGCAGTTGCGCCCGTTGCGTCCCCCTTAATTTCCAAAGCGAAAAAATATAGCTACGAACGACAGTCTTTGGACTGTAAAATGCCAAAAATTTCAAGCTCGCTCGCTTCGCACGCTCGCATTTAATCGTTATGCTATTCTCCTAATGTCGCTGCCAGTAACTGACAGCAGTTGCGCCCGGTGCGTCCCCTCCCCCTTAATTTCCAAAGCGAAAGAATAAAGCTACAAACTGCAGTTTTGGGACTGTAAAATGTTACATTTTTCAAGCTCGCTCGCTTCGCTCGCTCGCATCTAATTGTTATACAATATTCTTCTGATGTTGCTGCCAGCAATTTGTCGTTACTCACCATCATTTCATAATCCATGTAAGGAAAACTTACAATGTTGCTCAATGACTGCGCTGTGGAATGTATTACATTCCGTTATGTATAGCACATACAAGAAATATGACATGGCAACCTACAAAAGTCGGAAGAATGAGGGCGCTGTAAATGAAAACTGTTCAGTGCTGTTTACAAAGAGAGCCTGGACCACAGAACTCTTACACATAGAAGAATCACTCGCCACCCGTTTTGTCGCCGTCGCTCGACTCATTGTCACGTGACGTCCGCCATTTTGCTTAGCGGAACTTTTTTGCGTGCAAATCCCAGCAGACGCTATCCACGTACAGTGACTGCATATTGTACCGTGTTTTTCTGACGTTCCGAGACCCTGAGCGAGGCATTAAAATGCCATATTGTGCGGCTGTAAACTGCACAAATCACTTGACAAAAGGATCTGGAAACAGGTAAGTTTGACACCAAGCCATGATGAGAATAACAAGTAAATTAATTCCCCAAGTAACGTTACAATTAGGCGGATCGGTCGTATGTTGGCTTTCTTGTGAGCGCAGTAGCAAAGGTAGTCCCAGACACTGGATTTTGTGTTTGCCGTCGACATATCTGTTTACCACCAACTACTATGCAAAGGAAAAAAGATCAAGTAGGCCTAATTTAGGCCCTGGGGCTATATTACACTCTGTACGTTGTGTGTTGGGGCAAACAGCTTTGTACATGAAAAAAGTGTAAATTTATGTAAATTTGAGCTTAGGTGTAAACTTTATACGTAGATTTATTCTTGTCTAGCTAGTTAGAGTCACAGTAGTCAGTACCAGTGGCAGTGCAGTGGTGGGCCAGTGTCAGTGTCAGTGACAACACTACAGTCGTTTAGATACTAGATTGTCTAGACTGACTGTGTGCTCTAGTATTAAAGTAACCCCGGGACATTGCTTTCGCAATATGCATTATTTGTCATACATGTATTTGCGAGACTTGTCTTGCCTACATACTGTTGCCATGTTAACATTTCGTACTATACCATATGTTTTCACACTCATAAGGATTTCATTTTGAATTGTGCTTGAAGCGAACAAGTGCAAGTGAAATCTTGGATTATACAGTATTGCCTTTGATATTTTTTTTTTATTCTTGCCAGTGTCCATTATTCATGGTTTTATTTTGCTGCCATATTGTATGCTAAGTGATTGTACATGCATTTGCTTTCATAGTATACAATACATGTAGTTGTCTTATTTGTGACACTTGTTTTGCCTACATGTACATACTTTGAGATACAGTGTAGTATGTTTTCGCACTCTTTAGATTTCACTTTGAATTTCGTTTGAAGCAAACGGGTGCGTGTGAAATTTTGCATTATACAGATGTTCATGTATTGCCTTTAGTTGATATTGTTATGCCAAGAATACATTTGATATTCTTGCCCGACAGTGTTCATTGTTTATGGATTTTATGTTGTTGCTATATTGCATGATAGTTGATTATACAGGCATTTGCTTTCGTGATATACAACATTTGTTGTATATCTGTGATACTTGTTTTGCTTACATGTTGTTACCAAATTATGTTTTCATACTACACAGTGTATGGGATAGTGTTTGTTAAACTCATTACTAAGGATTTAATTTTGAATCATGCTGAGCTAAGTACAAGTGAAATCTTACATTTACAAATGTATTGCCTTTAATACTGTTGCCAGGAATGCCTTTGGTGTTCTTTTCAGTGTCCATAATTCGTAGATTTATATTGCCATAGTGCATGCGGATCAACACAATATGTTTTCATACTATACCATAGTGCGTTTTTACACTCATTAGGATTTTCTTTTTGAATCACGCTTGAAGTTATCAAGGGCAAGTGAAATTGTGCACTATATTGATGTATTGCCTTAGATAATCTTGTCAGACAGTGTTCATTCTTCATGAATTTTATGTTGTTGCCCTATTGCACATTATAGATGTATATGCATTTGATTTTGTGATTGCAATAGTTGTCACAAATTTGCGACACTGGTGGTCTTGCCTATCATTTGCACGATATGTTCCTGACGCATGTACTGCCTGTGATTATAGCCGCCGTATTAGGTATGATAATGGTACGTGTACTTCAAGCAAATGGTATATCACTGTACTGTGGTTGATTCTCAGCAATCAACTTTGACCTTGATAAATGTCAAATAAATTGTAAAAAATCAGGAAAATTAACTCTGTCCAACTTAACTTTCTGTTTTTTGTGGGAAGACAATCTTGAAAGGAGTTCATGCTTGTAATGTGTGTGTGTGAGTGTGTGAATACATATACATGTATATATATACATAAATATATATATATATATAATATATATATATATACATAGATAATTATATATATACAGGGTATATATATATATGTATATATATATATATATATATATATATATATATATATATATATATTGAGTACCAGGTAGTCTACATGTTGGTGTAGCAATATCATGATATCGAAAGTAAAACAGAAACCAATTTCATGTTGATCACCAACAATTTATTTACAGCACACAAATATTTGAGCGATTCGCTCTTTCTCAAGTGTTGTTGCAAATCGCTCAAAAATTTGTGTGGTGAAATAAATTGTCGGTGATTAGCATGAACTCGATTTCTGTTTTATTTCATGTATACAGATATACAGTGTATATGCCTATAGGCATATTGCTTCCTATACCAATATGTGCAATAGTGGTAACTACATTGTACTACACACTACTAATGATAATGATAACAGCAGGAATGTAGATGATTAAGGTGATGTTGTCTTCCAAATTTCTAATATGTTGAACGAGTGTCAGATGGGGAAGATGTATTACATGATCATATCCACAAATCATTGATTTTTACAACTGGACTGACTGGAAATTTAATTTGACCTGTTTAATGGGAGAAAAATCAAAAGCACGAACACACATCTTCTTACAATATCATTGGAGGGGGAAAATGCAAGACATAGGGTTGAGAGGGGTATCAGAAAAATGGCAGGACACAGACAAGGACAGGCGCGCGTCTTAGATTATTTTATACCAAAGGAGATCACGTCTCCGAAGTCAAATAGATCTATCCGAAAGGGGAAAAAACACCTGTTTCAATACAGACAACTTTCAGGGAAGAGTGTGAAATAAATAACATAAATGAGTACATGAATCTGTGGTCAACGCTGGATTGAGAAGTACCAGTTTGACAGTTTACAAGTTCAAGTAAACAAGCGCGCCGGAAGCAGTTTTGGATTGGGGGGGGGGGGGGCAAACATTGGAGGGGGCTCAAGATTAGACCATGCATATGTTACACAATATACACATACACACACACACACACACGCACACATATCTACTTTATATATATCTATATGTATATATATATATATATATATATATATATATATAATATATATATATACATATGTATATATATAATATATATATATATATATATATATATACTCCTAGATGGGTCATTTGGAAGACATTTCCATTTGTTTTATATGCAAATTTGTTATATACAAGTCATGTTCAATGGCAGTTTACGCAATGGAGACACGAAAATTGTCTCCTTAATGACCAGTTGTCTCCCTAATGAAGACACTTCCCCCAATATGTCTCCCTAAGGTGCCATCTAGATATATATATATATATATATATATATATTATATATATATATATATATCCCTAGTTGGCACCTTAGGGAGACATATTGGGGGGAAGTGTCTTCATTAGGGAGACAACTGGTCATTAAGGAGACAATTTTCGTGTCTCCATTGCGTAAATTGCCATTGAACATGTATTTTAAAATTTGCATATAAAACAAATGGAAATGTCTTCCAAATGACCCATCTAGGAGTATATATATATATATATATATATACATATATATTATATATATATATATATATATATATATATATATATATATATGTAAAGTGGCGTACGGTGGGTCGAAACATGGGGGGAACCATAAAGTAATTTTGACGGTCTGTATGCTTGTGCGTGTGTGCGTGAGCAATAATGGGGCTATTATACATTACGGAAGGTGATACATTCAACAACGCAGTCATTGAGGAACATTGTAAGTTTTCCTTACATGGATTATGGAATGACGATGTGAAACGATCGACAAATTATATACTGTCAGCAACATAAGGTGAATGGCATAACAATAAAATGCGAGCGAGCGAAGCGAGCGAGCTTGAAAATTTTGATATTCTATGTTCCAAAATTGGAGTTTTAATTGTAGCTACATATTTCGCTTTGAAATAAATGGGGGCACATCGGGCGCAACTGCTGGCAATTATTGGCAGCAACATTAGGAGAATGGCATAACGATTCAATGCGAGCGAGCTTGAAAATTTTGACATTCTACAGTCCCAAAACTGGGGTTTGTAGCTTTATCTTTCACTTTGGAAATTAATGGGGCGGCGCATCGGGCGCAACTGCTGGCAATTACTGGCAGCAACATTAGGAGAATGGCATAACGATTAAATGCGAGCGAGCAAAGCGAGCGAGCTTGAGAATTTTGACATTTTACAGTCCCAAAACTCCCGTTTGTAGCTATATCTTTCGCTTTGGAAATTAAGGGGGGGGGGGGCATCGGACGCAACTGCTGGCAATTACTGGCAGCAACATTAGGAGAGTGGCATAGCGATTCAATGCGAGCGAGCGAAGCGAGCGAGCTTGAAAATTTTGACATTTTACAGTTCCAAAACTCCCGTTTGTAGCTATATTTATCTTTCGCTTTGGAAATTAAGGGGTGGGGGCATCGGGCGCAACTACTGGCAATTACTGTCAGCAATATTAGGAGAGTGGCATAACGATTCAATGCGAGCGAGCGAAGCGAGCGAGCTTGAAAATTTTGACATTCTAGAGTCCAACAACTGCCGTCGTAGCTATGTTTTTCGCTTTAGAAATTAAGGGGGAGGCGCACCGGGCTCAACTCCTAGATGCGAGCGAGCGAAGCGAGCGAGCTTGAAAATTTTGACATTTTACAGTCCAAAAGTTGCCGTTTGTAGCCATATTTTTTCCCTTTTATTCATATACATATTTATTTTCTTTTCTTTGTTTATTCACTTATTTTTATTTTCATTATTATTATTTTTTATTTCATTTTTTTTTTTTTTGGGGGGGGGGCTTTTTTGGGGGGCAAAAATGCGTTTTGCCCCCCCCCCCCACTTTTTGGATTGGGGGGGGGGGGGGGCGCCCCCCCCCCCCCCCCCCGCCCCCCCCCCCCCCCCCCCCCCACTTCCGGCGCCTATGCAAGTAAATATCAAGGGCTATAGCGGCTGTCATACTGTCCGATCAGTGAGTTAACCGTACCGTACTCGCGAGGAGCTGCGGAGGGAGGTACCGCTAAGCAACATGGCGGCGTGTGCACTGAGGCGTCACATCCGGGGTGCGCGGTGGCGACACCGAGCTCAGCGGGTTGTGAATGGGTGTGATTCTCTATGTGTAAGAGTTCTGTGGTCTGGACAACCACTAAATTGGACGCCATGTCGTTACCGCGCGTATTACGCGATAGAGGGGTTAGCACAAAGAGATTATAGGTATAATCTCTTTGGGTTAGCATCAAAGATAGTAGAGATACACGCTCAGACGTAGCAATGACAAAGCCAAATAAGGTGTAGTTAACAATGGGCACTGCGTATGAACGCACTTTGGAAAGTTTTGACCAATCACAGACTTCAAAGCTTATGAGCCGAAAAGCGAGTTGGCCAGACTCTCTTTATAATTACAGCACTGAAACTGTTATCACCAAGTATATAACCCGCTGCCCCACATAAACCACCATGGCACGTTTGAAAAAAAAAATATCCGGCAAGAAATGTGGCTAATAGAGCACATACAAGAAACGTGACATGGTAACCAAGTCGGAACACTAAGGGCGGTGTCATCACAAACTGTTGTATCCTACATGTAAAATGACCATCCATACACCTCTTTAGCAAGTTTGAATGAAGTCCGTTAAGTAGCAATCAAGTTACTGCATAGATATACGTTTTACATTTTTGACATGATTATATACGACCTTTTACCCTTTAAAGGTGGAACTATGGGGGCAGCATTACCATTAGGTAAAGGTGTCAAGATTTGACTATGATACATTTACATACCAAATTTGAAAAAAAAAAATATCTTTCAAGAAACACGGCCAGTATAGCGCATCGAAGTAGACCCTGAAAATTTTACCTTATTGTGTATAGAGACGGAACAAGCGAGGACGCCACCATCAAAGAGGAAAGGCTTTTTGTTTTGTTTTTAACCAAAATGTACCTTCACAGGTGCGGCGATACGGCGCAACCAACTCGCCAAAAGCATAGTATGACCTGGAAGCCTCAGTTGCATTAGGTAAACAGTTTGTGTGCACAAAACCGCTGGGAAAGTGTTGCAGGACAATCGCAAGATCTCGCCTCAGAAGCCATCAAGTGATAAAATCTATACACCAAATTGAAGGAAAACTATTTTCTAATTGGCAAATGTTAGTTATTTTAGGTTTTATTGACGATAAACCTGTGAAAATAACGTCGAAACTGAGCACATTGCAGGGTTCGTCTCTCGCCCACTAACCACCCTGTGGACCGAAGCCGTGCCGCCGAGCCTGTCGCCGTGCGCCGAGCCTGACACCGCTGATTGGCTAAGCGTGTGCTGACCAGTAGAGAAACGCATGCGCAGTATGAGGATAATCTAGTTATGCGTGTCCTGTATATTCTTTTAAAATTTGGTTGTCTATTAAAGTTTTGTTCTGATTTTAACCTAACTACTAATTTGCGCAAACAAGAAACTTCGCAGGTAGTGAGTTTGGGGTATACGACTAGCAGTATGTTGATCAAAAGCATATTCATACTGTATATAGCAGAGTTGTGTCGAAAAATAACGTAATTCTTTTCCACGATCAACTCAAACTGAAAAATACAAATATCTCCAAAGATAGGTTATCAGCCTTTTCACCTCAAATTCGTATGAACGATAGTATATATATATATATATATATATATATATATATATATATATATATTAGATACGTATGTGAAGTTTAAAGGGATGTGGTGGAAACATAAGGGAGATACGAGGAGGTGAACTTTCGAGATTTTTTGTTCTTCGCAAAGTGCTTCGATGACCGTTACGAATTCAAAAGCTTTCGCCTCTTATCGCGGAGTTAATTGCACCGTTTCGCCGGGCCTGTTCATGCCAAATTTGAAGATGATCCAAGAGGAACTGCAGCTGGTAGAGTGTTTGCAAGAAAATCTCTGCGGCGGCGGTGGCGGTGCGACGAGGCCAAAATCATAATATCCCCCGAACACAATAAAAAAATGGACTTTGAGTGTCTCTCCTAGATTGGGATTACAGAGATCTTATCAAGATCCTTTTGGTTTCTTATCTTGCAAGACACACAGAGTTTTTAATGTCTTAAGCAAGTTCAAATATGCTTTGCATGTTGATTGCAAACCATGCGGGTTTAAAAGAGATGGTATTTTGGGGAAAACCATGGCAGGATAACTAAATAGTCGGAAACGAGGCTTTTAGTCCAGGAGTAACAAAACGTACATATACTTGTAAGGACTTTGAATAGGGTTATGGCAGCACTTATTAGATGCAGTAGCTATACCAACCTCTGAATCGATTGAGTTGAATCATCTTTACGATATAGAGGAAGTATTCGATCGTTATGATCATGCAATCCATTAGAGTGTAAAATTCAGGAAAGTTATTCCGAAGACATCATTGCGTGACACGGGTAAAACTTCAAGGCGAGTTTTTTTTTTTCTATTTGTTTTGTCTTTTAGAGATTTCTTTTAATGAATAAAAAGAACATAATCTTTTTTGTTTTACTTTTCTATGGTGTTTTTGTTTTGTTACTTTTCTAAGGAAAACATACAAAAAGGGGGGAATCCCTAAAGAGGTTGTGCGTGGTTGTGACAATGTTTCACGCAGAACACTTAATATGCAACTCCATGATATCGTCAATATCGTAAAGAAAACAAACTGATAACTTTTTTTCTTTCTGTTGACAAGAGTTTACCAATACTAAAATCTACTGTTCTTTATTCAACGGAACTGAAGTAAATATTACCCTTGCAGGAGTACGGATGACCTGACTGATCTCGCTGGTCTGAGGACGACATCTGTAGCTCGGGCACGGGGGCTCATCTGTGAAGAGAAGAATAAACTTAATGTTATTACCACTTGGATTCCCACAATGCAAAACACATTTTAGACATTGAGGACATTATTTTGTTCTGCCTCAAGATGATATTGCTTTTACTTACTTACTTAAAGGGGTACTTGATACAAGATTGCATTTTGCTATGTAGAGTACTATTTCTCCTACTCTTGGGCGCCTTCGTTACTGCTCTCCATCTTAACAACAGTCAAACTGGAACTGAACTCAAGGTCTCTTTCTGTGGTCGGCTGATGAGGAATGAACCATTCCCAAAAATACCTCGGTGTCACGCTGGACTGTAGTCTGACCTATCGAGGGGATTTTGAGAGGGTTGCCGGCAAGCTCAAGATCAGGCGTAATATCATCCGCAATTTAGCAGGAAACAGGTGGGGCTCTGATGCTCATACTATCCGAACTGCATGCCTATAACCCTTGTTTACTCAGTTGCGGATTACTATTCACCAATCTGGTCTTGGAGCTGTCAAACCAAGTAGGTCAATACGATCCTTAATACTGATTTAGAATAGGCTCTGGCATCCTCAATTCAACAACTACCCAGAAGCTGCTGACACCAGGGACTTTTCTATTTCACGTCCTGGACGTGGACGTCGACGAAATCATGTCAATTTAAGGAAATGCGCATGCTCCAAGTTCCCCAGCACGTCTAACGCCAGAATCGAGAATGCGACTTCTACAGCTTTCACGTCCTCCTAGATTCAGAACGGGAATGACGTCATCCCTTGGCGCGCAAAATAGCCATACGCGCCGGCGAGGGGACGGGGGAAATAACGTCATAACAATACGTCGTGAACAGAGTGCACAAAATTCGAAATGGGTGATAACACCGCGGAAGTAACGAGTAGATTGTAGCCATTTGGCACGTTTGGAATCGCTCCTGTATGAGAACGGCGTCACCGTCCACACAATCAAAAAGTTCCCACTATCACAAATAGCACCCCCTCCACGACAACGCCAGGAGATGATCTGAAAGGTTGCCATATTCTTCAACTCCAAGCCTGACCTTCCTATCCATTGGGGCTTATAAACCTTTAAAAGATACGTCTTAAATCTCGCAAGCCTTTCTGGCAGTCAGCGTAGTCCCTCCAAGAAAACAATCTCATCTTGAGCAAAGAATGGCAAAAATTTGGGGAAGGATCTGAATTTCCCAACCAAAAACTCATCGAGGATCCCTCATCAAACCACCTGAATTTGACCTTCCATGGAAGCAGTGGGTATCCCTTTAAGAGGATCCGCACAAACCATGACAGAACAGCCTACGCACCTTCATTGGTGGAAGTTACTAAAATAGACAGCCAGCCCTGTGCGAGTGTGCTAAATGTTGTGAATGTTGTGAAAGACTTCCCCTTTAATACGATGAGGTCCTGGTGGCCTTGAGGGAATTAATAACACAACAGACGACTCCCTAGCATGACTTGGCAGCCTGGACGTACAACTCTAATTGCGCATATGCCATATGATAAGAAGAAGCAGATGTTAATTGCTGTCTTAGACTTCGTAATTTTATTTTTAAAAATAGTGGGTATGTTTTTGTTGGAAGTCTTGACAAAGAAAGACCTTCATTGATTTTCCATTCTAAACCTGAAGTTGCTTCTTTGAATCAATGTCCATTCTTCGCCATTTACATAATCATACACTGAATAATCATTCCACTTTCTACTTCTACAGTGCGTATAGAAAAAAAGGTAATCCAAATTTGGAGGGCTACTATTTTATGATAATCAACCATGAAGAGGGCAATGTTAAATGTTAGGAAAGGGGAACTCTTCCTCTTTCCATTGATACATAATTATGTTGACAAATGTCATGTATGACTGAGCACATGAACCTTAAAGACAACAATGACAAATTGCACTTTTTCCAAGATTGAGTGCTATCGTGAGGGAATGATGGCTCAGTGAATGGATTAGATCTGTCAATGAAAGTGTTCAAATTAACAGACCAGCCTGCACTACTGCAAGTTTGTGTGTAACGCTATAGTTGTTTCTAACCTTTTATGGTGCATAAACTTCAGCATGGCCACGTTGTCAATAACTTGGTCGCTCCCACAAAGGCTAACCCGCTATCCATTTTTTTTCTCTTTATAGTCAAGACATGGTCTGTCGTTGCAAGCTATGTGTTGAATATGAACAGAGAAAAATGGACTGTGTTGGTTGACCTTTTTGGGAGTGACCAAGTTATCGGGCAGCTAGTTGGCCATGTTAAAGGTTATGGGCCATTGAATTTTTGAAGAAACCTGCATCGGTACAGGCTGGCCTATTTTTCTGGCCACTTTCATTTACAGAACTCATCGATTCAGTTAAACATTCATTGTTCCTTCCTGTGGCACTCAAACTTGAAAAAAGTGCAATTTGTCATTGTTGTCTTTAAAATTCAAGTGATCAGTTATTTATTTATTTATTTATTGAAACATATTTATACAGGATAAAAACGATCAGCTAAAAGCTGTTTTACATCGAAGTCCTGTGTAAAAACAATGCATTTTCCTGCACAGGGGATACATTATATACTATAAAAGAGAGACCATCAAAAAGCGAAAAAAATCATTTTCAACAGATTTAGAAAAAAAAAAGGACTGCCGGACTGAGATACAAATGCACAATTCGTTAAAAAAAAGAAAGAAAAATGCTAAGTTTTGGAGTATATTCTGCCCACTATTCACACCAAACAGAATCAATACACACAAGACTGAAACACGCAGTTTTCAGCAACCCCATTTATACAACACCAGGCACTCGGTCAAGCCTACAGTTCACACACGGCACACACGCGCACACACACACGCGCACACACACACATACACGTACACACAATTACACACGCACACCATCAACAGACACACCACACACAAAACTCACTCAAGCACATACTCACACCACATGCAGTGATACAACACAAGATGACATATCACAGGCAAATACTCACACAAACAATGCACACATACAATACACATTCTAGAAACACAACGTAATATACATTAATACGACACTGGCGATGGCATTATACATGTACATAAACGTGTCAATAAAAAAAAAAAATCGATACAACAACCTCCATTTCTATGTATAGGCCTACTGAAATACAGAGATGAAAATGTGGTAGGTGACTGGTAAAAAGTGACAGCCCGGCAGTTCAAAATAACCATTATAACAATTAATCAATCAATCAATGAAAATATAAAATCATACTTAATGAAATATCCGAGGAATGCCCGTGCAGGAAAAGCTCACAAAATTCAAATAAAGGAAAAAAAAAGTTTACAATCAGCATTGAATATGCAAATACACGACATTAGGCAAAATAAAGATGTAGTGACGGCTGTATACATACATTTCAAGGCATTGAATAACTAAGAACTGCTATTTCAGTTATGCATAGCACTTGTCAAGATAAATACTTACCAATGGAAAGAGGAAGAATTTCCTTTTCCTCACAACCAGGATTGTGCTCCCCATAGCTGACAATTATGAAATAGTAGCCCTCCAAAGTTGGATGACCTTTTTTTTTATACGCACTGTATGTTGACATTCAGAAAATAAACCAGTTCATGGAGGGGTACAAATTAAAAAAAAAAAAATATGACGCACATAATAACGGCTCCTCTTGCTATAAAAACACCTAATCTAATTTCAACAAAAAAATATGACCGTCATCAATACCTTCCAGGACTTTACACAAACATGCATGTTCCACAATGTAAAATGCCTTCTCAACGTAAACAGTAATAAAGTCACAGGAACATCTTGAGATTAATCCAACTTATTAAATCAATAAATGTGCAATATTCCTGCCAACGGCGTAAATCCGTACTGAGGAGTGGGGGGGATGGTCACCATCACCACGATTACAAGCCCATAACCGGACCGGCGCAGCCTTCGGGGGGGGGGGGGGGAGAGAAGCTTGGTGCCCCCCCCCCCACACACACACACACACTTAACAGGGATCGGATGTCCCACTCTTTTGCATGAAATATAAAGTGGGTGGAAAGTGGCAGCAAAAATATAAAGACTTTTAGTTCTTGTTGTTTTTTTTTTCCTTCTCAGATGAATTTCGGCGGAAAATCAGACCTTAAAAGTATAAAAACTTTTGTTTTTGTTTTTGAAATATCTGTGAGAGGGAGCGGAACGACCGAACGGGGGGAGGGTGTGTATTGGGGGGGGGGGGGATCCCACTCTCACACGAGGAAGATTTTGCATTTTCAGACCTGAAATTCAGCGATCTGGTGCACACTTTTGGTGAAATTTTCTTTTCTTTTCTTTAAAAAAACAATAAGAAAATGAAATATTCACAATATATTATTGAATGACTAAATCGTGGTATTTCAGCTCTTGCTCCGCCTGTGCGACATCACTGTGAAGGCCTACTAAATAATGGGGCCTATCACCGGCGTAGACAGAATTTGATCTTAGGAGGAGCGGATATGTGAGGGAGCGAAGCAAGCGGGGGGAGGGAGAGATGGTATGGTAGGGGGGTATCCTCCTCCCACGGTGAAATCTTTTTGCATAGAAAATTTTGACATTTTGCAGTCCCCAAACTGCCGTTTGTAGCTATATTTTTCGCTTTGGAAATTAAGGGGGGGGGGCACACCGGGCGCACTGCTGTCAATCACTGGCAGCAGCATCAGGAGAATGGCATAGCGATTAAATGCGAGCGAGCGGAGCGAGCGAGCTTGAAAATTTTGACATTTTACAGTCTACAAACTGCCGTTTGTAGCTATACTTTTTCGCTTTGGAAATTAAGGGGGGCCGCACCGGGCCCAACTGCTGTCAATTACTGGCAGCAACATCAAGAGAATGGCATAGCGGTTAAATGCTAGCGAGCGGAGCTAGCGAGCTTGGAAAGTTTGACATTTTACAGTCCAAAGACTGCCGTTTGTGGCTGTATTTTTTCGCTCTGGAAATTAAGAGGGGCGCACCGGGCGCAACTGCCGGAAATTACTGGCAGCAACATCAGGAGAATGGAATAATGATTAAATGCGAGGGAGCGAAGCGAGTGAGCTTGAAAAATTTGACATTTTACAGTCCAAAAACTGCCGTTTGTAGCTATATTTTTCGCTTTGGAAATTAAGGGGGGCGCACCGGGCGCAACTGCCGGCAATTACTGGCAGCAACATCAGGAGAATGGCATAATGATTAAATGCGAGCGAGCAAAGCGAGTGAGCTTGAAAATTTTGACATTTTACAGTCCCAAAAACTGTCGTTTGTGGCTGTATTTTTTCGCTTTGGAAATTGAGGGGGCGCACCGGGCGAAAACTGCTGGCAATTACTGGCAGCAACATCAGGAGAATGGCATAATGATTAAATGCGAGCGAGCGAAGCAAACGAGCTTCAAAATTTTGACTTTTTACAGTCCAAAAACTGCCGTTTGTAGCTATATTTTTAGCTTTGGAAATTAAGGGGGGGGGGGCGCACCGGGCGAAAACTGCCGGCAATTACTGGCAGCAACATCAGGAGAATGGAATACTTAAGTAATGGTTAAATGCGAGCGAGCGAAGCGAGCAAGCTTGAAAATTTTGACATTTTTCAGTCCAAAAATTGCCGTTTGTAGCTATTTTTTGCTTTGGAAGTTAAGGGGGGGCGCACCGGGCACAACTGCCGGCAATAACTGGCAGCAACATCAGGAGAATGGCATAACGATTAAATGCGAGGGAGCGAAGCGAGTGAGCTTGAAAATTTTGACATTTTACACTCCAAAAACTCCCGTTTGTAGCTATATTTTTCGCTTTTGTTTGTCCCACGTTTTGTTTGTCCCGTTTGTGGCTGTATATTTTCGCTCTGGAAATTAAGGGGGCGCACCGGGCGAAAACTGCTGGCAATTACTGGCAGCAACATCAGGAGAATGGCATTAATTAAACGCGAGTGAGCGAAGCGAGCGAGCTTCAAAATTTTGACATTTTACAGTCCCCAAACTGCCGTTTGTAGCTATATTTTTCGCTTTGGAAATTAAGGGAGGCGCACCGTGCGAAAACTGTTGGCAATTACTTGCAGCAACATCAGGAGTATGGAATAATGATTAACTGCGAGCGAGCGAAGCGAGCGAGCTTCAAAATTTGGACATTTTACGGTCCCAAAACTGCCGTTTGTAGCTACATTTTCGCTTTGGAAATTAAGGGGGGCGCACCGGGCGCAACTGCTGTCAGTCACTGGCAACGTCAGGAGAATAGCATAGCGGTTAAATGCGAGCGAGCGGAGTGAGCGAGCTTTAAAATTTTGACATTTTACACTCCAAAAACTCCCGTTTGTAGCTATATTTTTCGCTTTTGTTTGTCCCACTTTTATGGGGGAACCATCCCCCCCCCCCTCCCCCCCGTCGACGCCTCTGCATATGAGGGTGCTTTTGTTAAGTGAAAGATCTACTGCACACTCTTTGATAAGGGAAATATACGTCAATGTCAAAAGTGTACAAAGTTTATCGAAAGGGATCCTGTATAGTGGAGCTTTTGCAGGTTTATGATTGCAATACAACGATCTGGTGCATAGTTCTGGCGATATTTGGACAATTTTCCATTAAGAAAGTTCGAGATTTGTCCTCATCTCGGGGATTGCTTGGGTGATAAATGATTTGTCTGCCTAAACACTTCCGTATAGGGACGGGGCAAATGCCCCTTTGCCCCCCCCCCCCCCCCCCCCCCATAGATTCGATGCCCCTGATCTTCCCTGGCCGGTATGCCCATAGATGTATCCCGACTGAGTCATCAGTCACTGTCGTTTCTCAGGAATGATTCAGGAAATGGAGGGGGTTCAATTATGGCGATATAGTTTTTGTTATTGTTTTCGTACATATTTTGCAGAAGGTCCCCAGTTACTCGCGTCATAGCATGTTTACATGTAGGCCTACACTATTTGACGTTGTCAACGTCTGAGCCATACCTTACAGTGTATGTCGATGTTACTTAATTCTTCGCGAGCGAGCGAAGCGAGCGAGCGCTTGAGAAAATTATGTATACATTTTCCTACAAAACTGTTCAGCTCTGTTACCTGTCTGAAGGCCGGCGTACAAACGTCATGCAATATGCCAAAATTGAAACAATCACATTTCTGCTTCCTCCATTTTTTCCCCTCAAAATTCAGGGGGGATGATTGTACAGGCCATCCCCCCCTCCTCCATTTCAGGGGGGGATATATCCCCTCCATCCCCCCCCCCCGGGATTTACGCCCATGATTCCTGCCTTTCATAAAACCAGATTGATTACATGTGAATAACAGCAATCAAAAACGCTTTAAACTCGAAGCAAAACAACTGGCAATTGTTTTATTAGCAACATTCAATAATGATATTGGATTATAGTTTTAGATATACAATGCTGCTTCCTTATCTTCCTTTGGCAGAAAAAAAAAATAATTCCATAACTTTGTGTCTAGCACATGAAATCCTTTTGATATGAATAGGAGTTTTTCAATGAATCGTAGATACCACTAAATATAAACATTGCTGATATAAACATTGCTGAGAAACATTCAACCAAGTTCCTAGGAGTGACCCTAGATAGCAATCTAACTTGGAATACTCATGTCGAAAACATTACAACAACAATATCTATTCAAAAGCAACTGGTGTTTTAAGGAGAATGAAATACTTGATTAATGATCAAACTTTGATAATGTTAAATAACACCTTATTTCTACCATGTTAATATACTGCAATATTGTATGGGGCAACTGTAGCAAAACCATATTAAACACAATTTTTCTTCTCCAGAAAAAGGCTCTTCGTATATGCACACATTCAAATTTTTTGGCTCACACTGATCCCATATTTTATAGTCTAAAAACACTATACGGCCCGAATTCACGAAGGTGGTACAAATGAAACCATGGTTTAAACCATGGACAAAAACCATGGAGCGCCAAGTGTCGCACGGAATATTTCGTTACGAAATTGATCATTTCGTCGATGAAATTATTATTTTGTAACGAAATGACAACATTTGTATTTAAATGAACATTTCCTCCACGAATTGATAATTTTATTAACGAAGCGGTCATTTTGTCGACGAAATAACCAATTTCGTTACGAAATATTCCGTGCGACACTTGGCGCTCCATGGTTTAAACCATGGTTTCATTTGAACCACCTTCGTGAATTCGAGCCTAAAGGCCCATGATATACATTTATACCTAACTGCCATATTTATGTATAAACATATTCGAAATTTATTACCATTTTTCCATAATGTCCTAGTAACTAATGACCATATTCACCCATTTATACCCTACCCGTCGTTCCCATGATTTTCATTTAAGTAACCCAAAGCTTTTACTTGCTCAAAGGTCGATTAGACATCACGGTCCGGATACATGGAACACTCTTCCTGAGGAGTTGAAACAGTGTGCCTCCTTGTTTTCATTCAAAGCAAACTTAAAGAAGCATATTTTATTACAGTATACTTCTAATACGAATTAAGCACGAATAATTTATATGACTCATGTTGGTCTCCCGATAGCAACATCGCATGTCGTTCCCTCTTCCGACAAACCAATTCTATTATTCTAAATTCCAGCCTATCTGCCCCTGTGCACTTTCAAGCACTAGCAAGCACATTCACCGCCATCACACATCAGAGTTTATTTTCCCGTGCTATCTTCACAGCAGAATTTGTATTGTTACGAATCCAGTACGTCCCTACCTTTTCCTCGGGCCGGCCATCCTTTCAAGCAATGCTTACAATGGCGGACCTCTGCATTATCGATTCTTAAATATAATATTGTTATTGTAATCCCTGCTGCATAGACATGCATACTGTAAAATTATATCATTAATTTCCTTTATATCGTTTTTTATGCAAGTCAAACGACTCTGTTTAAATATACTTTCTATGTTTCCCATGTTCATAATTTATGTAATTTATGTATATTGATTTGCAGAAAATAAAGTATCTATCAAACATTAAAAAGAAAATAAAACCTTTTTTTTTTTTTTGGGGGGGGGGCAGGTTACTCAAGCCGGGCCATTTCTAACCTGGCATTGACCTTATTATATTACATAATTAAACATTTGTAAAGGGTTGATTGAGATCATCTGAAAATTCTCGGAAGTCTAATCCCTCAAAAAAAAAAAACCACATTTAGCGTCTATTTTAGAGTTCTCAGACTACTGGGAAGATAACAACTTGGAGTAAGAGACATGCAATTATTCTATAATATTCGTAAGGTTTAATATTAAAGGACTATCCATATGTTTTAACATTGGAGGAAGGACACTTGTAAGTTGTATAGTGAAAAACAACCCCATCTTGGAAATGTAGCCGCTAATTCGCGTAATAATAACACTAAACACAAAGAGACGTGCAAAACTTGTATAATCATCTTTGCGTGCAGAGAAAGAGGGTTTATGATGACTTTAGAAGAAAGTAAATCTTAGTCGGACCTGATAAGACAATTTATAGTCAAAAGAGCAAATATACAATCAAGTGCAATGCACAATGTAATACAGGGCCTTCAATAGAAACGGTCTACAATCACTGGTGTGGTTAAAAGCATACCATTTGCAGATACACCCAAAACCTAGCATTTCTGCTTTAAAAAAGTTTTAAAATGTGAGTTAAGGATATAAACAACCACTGTAAAGAATTGAATCCGCATAATCGATGTGAAGTATTGTTAGATACAAAAATGTGATTAATAGTTATAATAAAAGTTTCCAGACTAAATCGTCTACAGTTAAGGTTTATTGAGAAAAATACTGATATCTTCTTACATTTTAGGCTTTACTGAAAAACATTCATGTGGTAGGATGTTTTGTGATACAACAGATCTGCACATACATAAAATTGTGATATTTTGAACATTTTCTAAATCACTGCTCCCAAAGGTAAACAGGACCTTTAAAGCGTTCAAACCCCGGGGCTCAAACAAGACGAATTAGTGAATAAAATAATGACTTTACCACGAAATTATATAATTGATCCTAAATTGGAATTTTAAACATCAATGTCTGTGTTTTTGTCTCAAGATAATAAATATTGGTCAGCTACTGACCAGTCATTAAAACACACACAAACACACACACACGCACACACACACACACACACGAAGATATTATAATGATAAATTCTCAAATGTAAAAGTTGATCCTGCACAAACGTGGAAAGTTTTGAAGTCTGTTATTTCTGATGGTAAAAATCATTCTGTTATAAATGAAACGAATAAGAGTATGGAAACAGCTGATGAATTTAATTCTTTATATGCTAACGTGGGAACAGTTTTGGCTGATCGAATTCCACATGTCAACCATCCTTCCGATGGAGAACCATTTCTCAATAGCAGGTTTAACTTCTCATCAGTATCTATAGAAGAAACAATTAAAATAATCAGAAATTTGAAAAATACCACATCATCTGGTCTGGATGGCATTTCAACCTTCGTTTTAAGATTAAGTGATATTGAAGTTGCCCCTTCTCTTACATATCTGATAAATAAATCATTGAATGACGGAAAATTTCCTAATCAGTGGAAACTGGCCTAAATTGTTCTTATCCATAAAAGTGGTGATAAATCTTCTCCAGGAAATTTTAGGCCAATCTCAATTATTGTCTTGTGTATAGAAGAGTTTAGAACGAGTCATTCAACAACAATTGCTCATCTATCTGCGTGAACATAGCAACTTATGTCGAGAACAATCTGGCTTTCGGCCTAAGCACTCAACTACTTCTACCCTCATTAAAGTCACAGACGACTGGTTACAGGCCATAGATAATCAGCAGTACACTAGTGCCGTGTTTGTCGGCCTTAAGAAGGCATTTGATGCTGTGAACCATTTAATTCTTTTGAAAAAAACTTCGAAGTGTCGGTATTCGAAACTCTTCCAATGATTGGTTTCGAAGTTACTTAACTGGCAGGAAATGTAAAACCCTTGTAAATTCGGTGTTGTCAAATGATGCAGTAGTAACTTGTGGTGTACCGCAAGGTTCACTTTTGGGACCACCTTTATTCATCATATATACATAACGACCTAAATAATAATATTGAATTATGTAATCTGAAGTTATATGCAGATGATACTGTACTGTATTTTTCTGATTCATCTGTACACAACATTGAAATTGCTTTGAATAATGGTTTACTGTATCTATCTCACTGGATAAATGCATATCAACTCACTGTAAATTGCGATAAAACTGTTTGTATGTTAATAGGAAGCCGATATATGCTTTCTAAAGTAAGTGATTTGAATGTTACTTTATTCAACACTAGGATTCAGCAAGTCAATCATGTTAAATACTTGGGTGTTATTTGTGATGAACAGATAAAATCAGACGTCCATATTAACAATATGGTGAAAAAATTGGGAAAATGATAAGCTACCTTGGTAGATTGAGAGGTGTCCTAAATGAATCTCTTTAAAATTGATTTATAACGCTGTTATTTTACCACGCTATGATTATGGTGATATTGTTTATGGCTTTGCTTGTAAATTGCATATTGATAGATTACAGAAACTGCAAAATAGGACTGGCAGATTAATACTCCAGATAAAACGGGAATCTCATGTTTCTAACCTGGAGATTCACTATGCTCTGAAATAGGACATTTAGGTAGAAAAAAAAGAAACAAACAATTGATGACATGTATGTTTAGAACACTCCATGGTATGACCTCAGAATACCTCAGAATACTAGATTTCGATTATCTCTCTCACCCTTATTCTTTGCGTTTCGGAAACAAACTTAGTTTACCCAAACCATATATATATACTGAATTTCTCAAAAGACCATTTACATATCGAGCGGCATTTATGTATAATAACCTACCGCCGGCTGCTCGATCAGCCTTAAATTTGAATGTTTTTCTAAGGATATGAACAAATTCATAAATCCAAGTTGCAATGTATTGTTTGGTGTGTTAGGATAGCCGGGTTTATTTTGTTCTGTTCTGTCATGTAATGTTTAATGATGTCATGTATGTTTGTTGTAACCTTAAGCTCTGTAGTTTCTTTTTTTTTTTCATTCTCTTTCCAATTTTATCTCTATGTATCATTCTATTTCTCTGCATAATATTGTAAATTCTTGTTTAATTATCATGTAACTGGACCCCATGGAAGACCTGTGGTGCCAAAGCGGCACCGCTGAATATGCATTCCAGCCGTTTTAGACTGTAATTTTTATGTGTTTTTAACGGAAATAAATACCTACATACCTACCTACACACACACACACACACACACACACACACACACAAACACACACACACATCTCCTCCTACCTACAAGAAGATCCATCGTCATTGCTTGTATTCAGAAACCGTAGAAACAGCCAAGTAAAGAGTTTATATACTCACAAGTATGATACAGAAAAACAACCACAGAGATTGTCCAAAGTACACATAATCCAAACGTAGCGTGCTTCAATCCTTGAGGAAAGACCATACTGGTGAATGTTTTATCAGTTCTTGAGGGCGTGCTATTCTGCTGCAAAGAAAACGACAAGCAGTTACATTATCCTACGTTTGTTTGTTTCAATTCGTAAAACATTAACAGACAGTCAACATAAACGTTAAAAGGCTAACAAATATACAGACGTGCACAATATTTACAATTACCGACAATCGCGTAGAAAAAAAAAAGTTTAATGATGACTATTGAAGAAGGATAGTGATTCTTAGTCGGGCCGGAGAAGGCAAAAGAGCAATTGTGCAATGTTGCAATGTAGAATGTATAAAGTACAATGTGATACAGGCAAATTGACAGGGCCTCCAGTAAAGGAAAAAAATACAATCACTGACGGGGTTACCATAGTTAGATTCCGGGGCTTAAAGACAAATGAATGAATAAAATAAATGAACGCACAACGAATTTTAGCTGATTCTGAATTGAAATTTGAAATATTAACGCCAATATTTCTGTCTCAAGTTGATAAATGTTAGTCAGCTACTGACATTCGGCCAGTTAATCAAAAACCTCACAAAACAGGTCATTGCCTATAATTAATTTGCATTCTACTGAGGACGAGAAACAATCAAATATTTCTTTGTTGTGATACTAAACTTGAAGTGCCAATTCCGTACAAAGGTTTCGTTAATCATCAGACATAATCGATTTTAACAGAAAGAGTTAACTCTTTTTAAACTGTAGACATTAAAACATATTGGGGGAGAATTAATACTTTTGCAAGTATGACTAGTAACTATACTTTTGGTTATCATTGACATACAATTCGTCAAATTACGTTGTCTTAATGACATACTAGTATGAAATTGAACTGAAACGCAAGGACGAATTGGTGCCTTGCTATTTTTGGTCCACAAAGCTAACACATCTATGCAGGAAGTTTGGGGGCCATCGTGTCTGGATCAAACTGCTCACTAATCTGAAATTGTAGGGCATCCCACTTAGCGTTCGTTATTAAAGTACCTCTTTATTATCATAATCATGTGACCGTGCATCACAAAACCAACAGAAAGTCGCACTCTCTGATATTGCTTGAGGATTAAAAATATGTGAAACGGGTCAAATTAGGCAATACCGAGTTTTTCATATTTTCTGAACGAGCAATTCTTTTTCTACGTTATTCTTTCGTATAACAGTTTGATTACGTATGTTTTAGAGGCACCTTTTCATTTCTTGCAAATCTTTGACTTGAAAATTGATATTAGCAGCGGTTAGTGACGGATAGAATGTGTTGGTAGAGCATGCTTAATCTCTGCTTAATCTACAATCCCTTCTTTGTTGTTGGCATGGTGCTTTACATAAAGTCTGGGTTTTTTTTTAGAATCTGCTTTTTACTATAAGTCCATGTCTGACTACTTTTTGATGCTTTTCTGATGCAGGGTCACATAATGTGACACAGTGGTTTAATCTACGGCATGAAAACCGCTCATTTTGAATTCGATTATAAACTGACTTTATAATTGAGGGGCATACTGTGCACGGACACGAGACTAGCTCAACACATTGGCGCTATCATAGCATACAAAGAAAACATTGCAATTGACATGCGGCAAAATACTGAAGAAAATTGCAAAAGCTGTGCTATTTTAAGATGTAGAATTATCCAAGAAAACTTCTGTTTTATTGCTTAGTCTGATTTGAGCAATACCCTGAAGAAACTTGCACCGGCTGACCAATTCGATCAAATCTTGATATTTAGTTTTGACATGGACCGCAATGTTTGAAAAGATAAAAAAGCTGTCTTAATGTACTGACAAAACACACTTTATATGTGATAAGACAATATCCACACCTATAGTAGGAGTAATTAATCAAAGGTAGAAGTATGACATCTTATGTAATGTTGACGATTAAATTAATTTTCTTACTTTTAATGCACAAGCAATGGTCTACTAGAGTTTTTCCATATTACAATGATATCGACAATACATGTATTGCCGTCCTTGGGTTTTACGAATAAACATACTTGTTCTTCCTTGTACCGTGATTTCTTAAAGATGTTGATCACGTAACTCCAGACTTCAATACTAACGTAATTCTAAAATAATAATATGGCTGTAATAGCGTTAATACCATTTTGCAAAGTATATACCGACATACCTTTTCTCTAGGGTATAACTTGAAGTAAACCATCCCGCTCAAGTGACGGGCAGTTGCAAAAACGATATTTCCTTTACAGCTGCTGTATGGAATTCCAAATCCACATGTACAGCGGCTGCTGGTGACGCATATTGCTTACACGTAGGCTGCGCAGCTACGTTAAACTGGTTATACAGTAACGTTCTGAGCATGTGTAGAATATGCAGATAGAGGTCATTAGGTTATTGCTAAGTTTGAATTGGCTTATTCGCGCGGGACACGTTGGATTCTACCTTCTTAGGCCGCGTTTATAAGATTTTGCGTGCCGAGAATCACTGTTTTGAAACACTGATTCGGAACACTGATTCAAAACACGGTTTTGACAGGAGAGCGTTTGTAAGATTTTTCCCCGAGCGTGTTGGGGCTCTCGCTCAGACTGTGCCATTGCGCAAATCACTCTGCGCAGTTTGTTCCTCAGCAAAAGGTCAAACAGGGCGCGCGCAAGGCATTGTGACGTCATTTAAACAGCGTTTGAGATCGCGGTTGCGTTTATAAGTTTTTTGAAACACTGTTTCTACAGAAACACTGTTTCAACTCACGGCTAGCGATTATAAGATTTTTTTTTCTTGCTAGAAACACTGTTTGGCCAGAAATAGTGTTTCAAGACACTGTTTCTGGCCAGAAGAAAAATCTTATAATCGCACCCTTAGTTGTAAATAGGTAATTTCCGATTAACATTAGAATTTACAAGCCACAAAACAGTTTTCCCCTCGTTAATTTATGAAAAGGCAATTCTAAGGATCCTCGGAAACTGACAAGTAGATGCAGAAGACTGCCTGTAACTGTTGTTTTAAGCCTTCACTTTGACAGTGATATTTCAATACAAACTGTTTCAATATTTTCACATAGTACTTCGAAATCTGATCTTCTTTTGAATTCATATCATTATGTTACCTTCCCCCTAAAAACACTCCTCCGCCACTTTTATCATTGCGTATATTAAGGCCGTGTCACACCTTTCCGGGCAAGCTACGCGGGCTTGTTGCGAGGAGGGATTGCCCAGCACGCAGGATAATTTTCCGCGGGCGAACAAGAATGTTTTGCACTTGTTTCTTACCTGCGAGACGAGTGCTACTTACCTTCTGCTTCCGTGCATTCCGTGTGACTTGCGTGAGAGCTTTGTTTTCTGTTACGAGCGACTTACGGGTACCGAGAAGTACCTGCGTTGGAGTTGCCTGCGAGGTGCTGCCGGTAAGGGTCTCCTACTGGTGTTCTGCGTGTACCTCTGAAGGCGAACCCCCACGACTCACTCATAACAAGTTTTGAGCATGCTCAAGGCCGTGTCATACCGTATCTTGGGAAGTTGTGCGGTTTGACTTGCGGGGAAACAAATTTACTACCCGGAGCTCTCCGCAGTTGGTCCGCACCTGACAGTACCTAATGCGCGTATTTCGGCTGTAGTTACCCGGAGGTGCGCATGTATGTCCGATTTAACCGCAGCCAAGTTTTGAGCATGACCAAAACTTTTTCCGGGTGAGTCGCGGGAATGCCCGGAGAGGTCCACGCAGAACGCCAGTAGGAGACCCCCGACGGTTTAGATGGCGGTTCATGGCGGTTCTCAAACCGCCGTGAACCGTGTCCCAACGATGGCGGAAAGCACTTACACGCGATGTGACTACGTTCTCAACACGTTTTGAACACGGAGCAAACGCGGATTGACGCGGTAGTAAGACGGATCTCCCCGGAAGGTGGAGGAGACCATACCAAGCCCATGTATTTGGATGCAATCAGAGCCCTTTCACTTGTTTTCAATGAGCTACAACAAGGAGCGTTTTGATTTGTTAGGTAAACACAATTTAAAAGAAATTATGAAACGTTGTAACCCCCTGTGTGTTTACAGATTGCCATTATGCAACAAGCAATTATCTTCAAGTTTCAACGTGCTTTTTTTCTCTCTCTCTGTCTTTTAATTTTTAGAGTATCTGTATTAACTGTCATTAAAAAGATATACATATCAGAGCAGAATCCAACATAGTTTCCAAAGTTTCCTGTTTATTTGCAGGTTTATTTATCAAGTGATGTACAAGTACTTGCTTGTTTCAACATCTCTTTTTTTCTACTCTTTCCTAATTAAGTTTTCATATATTTCGCGTATTGAATTTAAGATCTTATTGCTTGTTTATCCATGTTTTCACAATATTGCTCCTTCTTACCTTTCAGAGCTCCTTGTGAAATATGAGCCTATGAGAGTTCTTAAATCGTCAGGGGAATCTGTATGTGATACCCTCCATTACAACAAACTACTATGGCAAACGTAGTCTATGACGCTCCAGAACTATGGAACAGTATCCCAAGTGATATAAAACATGCAAGTTCCATCAATAAGTCCAAAATGTTTTAAAAAATTATCTGTTGAAATAGTAACATAGTGATTGTAGATGATGATTTATGCAGCATGTTACTGTTTCTGAAATTACCTTTTCCTGTTTATCTTTTTGTTCCCCCTCTAAAGCGCATAGAGACCTTGCCAAAGGTATTATGTGCTATATTATAAGAACGGTAATGATAATAATATAATAATAATATCTGTAACAACAGTCAATAAAAAAGACATACGTACATCATACATTATCAAAGAAGAATACAGTATATGTGCATAGTTTCCTCTTTATTTACAGGTTCACGTAACATAATAATGGTGGGTTTTTTTTCAAGTTTCAACATCGCTTTTCCCTCTACTCTCTTAAGTTTCAACATATCTGTATGAACATGCAGTCTTACAAAAAGGCATACATAATCACAAAAGCAGAACCCACCATATTTACATAAGTCTTCTGTGTATAACTTACCAGGTTCACGTTACTGGCCATCTAAAAAGCTGTTAACCTTTAATAAAATTATGAACTTATCTTTTAATGTAAATGATGTACTATTCAACATACCTAGGCCCCCTAACAACTTTTTGAACATTAAACTTTCTTCCTTACTGTATATGTGTTAAAAAGATAAGGAAACTATAGCATTCAGTATATTATATTTACCCGATCTTGTATCATGGGTTCATCTTTGCTTTTTTCTCCATTTTTTATTGCTCCGCCACGAAGTGTCGCCGGAGGCATTATTCTCTTTTAAGTTCATTATTTCTTTTCCCTTGAAAATTATGGCGGTGTTAACACGGTATTATCACGGATCTTGCGGTGCAAACACGGAGGATGCCGTTCTTTACACGGTGAACGGCGATGTGAACACGGTCCATTTCAAACCGCCAAGACCGCCACGAAAAATTAAACATGTTTAATTTTTCTGGCGGTTCCCCGCGGTTCTCGGGGTTCATGGCGGATGAGTGACGGATGACTACGGTTTGTGTACGGTGTAAACACGGTCTTTGGCGGAGCACGGCGAATTGCTGAACCGCCATGAACCGCCATCTAAACCGGCGATGTGTGATCACCTCGCGGGCAACTCCCACGCAGTTACTTCGCAGCCAAGATAATGACATTCTGTGGGATTTCTGCTATTCCTTCAGAGGAATTTCTTCACTGAGTTGTCAGCCCCCACGCGCCTGATACACAGGTCGCACAGTATACCCGCAAGTAGAATTTAAGGAGAACGGAGGGCGCCCTGCAAGGGTAGTGACGGAATGTAGCACATTTTCTCAGCTCTCCTTTTGAGGCCAAAATCCAGCTATGTGAGAACGGTGTATGATCCAGAATACTACAGATGTGGACCTAAACGTTTATAGATGGTTTTGAAACGGACAAATGGATCATTCAAAGAATAGCCGTACACATGTGAGTACCGATTCTAAGTTTTCGCCTGATGTCAAAAAGCTTAAACTGAGCGATTCGCCCAACAGTAACAACAGTACACACAAACCTATGGACCATTCGGGCAAGACGCAACAAGATTTACCGGAGGTCAAAGGTCACGTCGATACTAACAACATGGCTGCGCCCAGCACAGTGAAGAGGCCGTTGTTTTCGGAAGCTCTAACGGACTCTCCTCCACAGTGGTTCAGAGATTTTGAAGGCAGATTGGACTCAAAAATTGAAAGCTTGTTTGAGAAACTCACAAAGAAGATCCAAGAACAGGAGGAAAGAATCCAAAATTTGGATTTTGAAGTTGAAAAAGTCCGCAAAGAGGTTGACGTTGTGAAAAAGGACAATGAGTTGCTTAAGCTTAAGCTGGATGATCTTGAGAACCGGAATAGAAGGAAGAACGTGGTCATATTTGGAATACCTGAGAGTGAGGGTGGAAAAGAAGACTGTCACAAAGTTGTATCAGACTTTCTTAGATTTGCTGGAGTGGAGTCTGAGGACTTGAAAGCTATCGAAAGATGCCATCGTACACCGAGCTCGTTGCACAACTACAATCAGAATGGAAAGCCAAGAATGATACATATTGGCTTTGCAACATTCGTTGCAAAAGAACGCGTCCGTAAAGCATGCATCAGCAAAATGAAAGAGTGCAAGCTGTACCACAACTCAAAACTCTTCATTGCGGAGGACTTATCTAAGCGCGTTCTGGACCTAAGGAAGAAGAAGATGCCTCAGTTTCATCGCTTGAGGGAGGAAGGAAGACGACCATTTTTCACGTATCCAGATAGGCTGTGCTTCAGGGACAACACATCTGGAAAGCTGGTGATTGCAGACCCTTCTTGATTGTCTTCGCTTTGATATTGGAATCCGGGCTTCAGTGCGCTTTTACTATCTGAAACGAGAGAGCTAGCTAGAGTAGATATTGTGAAGGGTTACTATCTACAGTGCCTTGCATAGATACATGTACAGATGTTTACTTGTGTGGAATTTGCTGGAGATAACATTTGAGCTCTCTACTATTTTACCGGATCTGTCTTCTTGTTCATCTATCAGAAATGACGACTCATAAACGTATCAAGGTTTTTTGTTTTTTGACTGAAGCTGAGTGTGAAGTTCACTTTCCATCTTCACTATTTCATTGATATCAATGGGGAGATGTCACAGGATTTGAAACTCGCTCATTTGGAGATGTTTTATGCAAATATTTTCTTCCCCAAGTTCCTGAAGAAAGCTCTTTTAAAATAAACTTATGGATTGTAACCCTGAATAGACTGCATTCAACAGTGGAACATTGTAAACAAAAGTGAAATAATATATCTTCTCAGAGTCAAAGTTATTTTTATATTTGAGCTATTTTGGATATGTTTCTATTTTGAGCCTTATTGGATTTGTGCAACTGAAAACTCAGTGTGATATTTTTTTCTCATTTTTGTTAATAGTTCTTAGTTTGTTACTATATTATGTATTTTTATGTCATTTATTCATAGTTAATTTATGGTATGTAAACTATAATATTGTTCAAGAAATGTGCTCAATTTTTGGATCTGGATGGGAGCCTTGGATCTTCAGTTTTGAAACATGATAAACGCTATTTGATATTTTATGGGATTGATTAGTGGAGCCAAGAAGGAATGGAGTTGGGAGTTTTGTTTTGAAATAAATAATTTTGAAGTTAAATGAGATTTTTTATTTTACCATGGAAGTTTTGGAACACATTTTTTTTTTCTTTTTCATATCAGATGCATGTACCAACTTCTTTAAATGATGTGTGTATACTACATGTAATTATTATTTTGCTCTCTGTGATAAACCATTGCTCCATAGGATTATGTAGGATAATGTTTTATGATGTAGCTGTTTGAGTTTTTGTTGATAGTCTTTAAACTCGATGCATAGTTTTACACATTGTATTGACACCAGTGTTGGTTTGATTACATGATGTACATTACTTGGATTTATGCTAGTGTAAAGGTACTTATGGGGTATTTTGATATTACAGGTTTTTGCATTGCTGGTTTTTGGCCTGCACTTTTGTAGGTTGTCTGTTCTCATTCCTTGCCTGGTATCCAGACACAGGGCTGGTCTTGATTTGAAGCCCTGTTTTTTGTTATCTTTTTTTCGTGATTTTGCGCCCTTCAAATTACCTTTGTCACAGATGTTTCCTTTTTGCGTATTGCTTGTAATTTTGTCAATCTTTTTTTTACAATAACAAAGCAGCAATTCATTGTTTCATAGTATTTTTCATGCTTGAGGTTTTTAGGATGTCCGTACTCTTACTTGTGTTTGTATCCAGTGCACATTTCGTTGTATTACTACTTTTTTCAAACATTCTAATTTTCCCATATTATAATGGTGAAGTTTTTTTGAGGCGTCTTTCCCCTACACAGAAAGTAAATATATTAATTGTAACCGTAAGTGATGGTTTTAAATGTATTTAATTATGTATATTACTTTAAGTACTTTTAACTGTAGAGGAATTCAGGATTTTGTTAAAAGGAGAAAAGTTTTTCATCATTTGCGTTCTATTACCAGTGATATTATATTTTTGCAAGAAACTCACTCGACTGCTAATGATGAAAAATTTTGGAAGCAACAATGGGGGGAGTATGCTTGGTTTTCTAGCTACTCATCAAATCGTAGGGGTGTTGCAATTTTGATACGTAATCATATTGCCCCAGTACTGCACTCCTTGTATGCTGATCCAAATGGTAGATATTTGATATTGTCTGTTACCTTCAAAGGCTTGTCTGTAATACTCTGCAATATTTATGCCCCGAATGAGGATGATCCTGATTTTTTTCTTGATGTTTTTGCTAAAATTGATCAATTTAACCAAGTTCCCTTAATAATTGCAGGAGATTTTAATGCTGTGTTAGGCCCTTTAGATTACCAAGGTAATAGACAGAAGCATAGTAATGTCAAAGCTAGTGAAATAATCTCTGTTTTGATAGATGAATATAATTTGAAGGATATTTGGCGTAATTTTCATCCAGACCTAAGACATTACACTCGACATCAAAGTAATCCTAGAGTATTGTCCAGACTTGATTATATTCTTATTTCCGATAGTCTAATGAATAATTGTATAGATTCAAAAATATGTCCAGGTGTTCAATCAGATCATTCTGTTGTAATGCTTAAATTTAAAGATGACCAACCTTTTAAAGGTCGTGGATATTGGAAACTAAACTGCAGTTATTTAACTAATGATGCTGATTTTATTAAGATGGTGAAAGAAAAAATAAATGATTTTAAGGTTATTCATCAAAATTCCCAATGTAACCCTAACACTATATGGGATGCCCTGAAGTGTACTATCTCTGGAGTCTGTATGGAATATGGAGCTAGGAAAAAGAGAGAAAGGAATCAGGAGAAATCTACTTTACTTAAGAAAATAGAGGCCATTAAGTTGCAAATTCATAGTGTTCCTAGTAATGATAATCTCGTTGAACAGTTCAATCAACTAAAAGCCGATCTTGATAAAATTCTTGATATTGAAACTAAAGGACTTATGATTCGCTCTCGGATACGATGGATGGAAGAGGGTGAGAAAAGTTCAAGGTATTTTTGCAATTTGGAAAAGAGATCTGGGGAGAAAAAATGTATTCATAGGATAAAAAATGAAAAAGATGACATTATAAGTGATAACTCTGCTGTTTTAGATGAAATTCATAAGTTTTATCAAAATTTGTATCATAATAATTCTCAATTTGATAATTATGATGCCTTTTTGGACAATATTGAAATTCCGAAATTAAGTGAAAATGATAAGATTTCTTTGGAACAGCCCATAACTAAAAAGGAAATTTATGATACTATTATATCCATGAAATGTAATAAGACTCCTGGTTTAGATGGATTACCTGTAGAATTTTATGCTACTTTTTGGCCTGATATTTCTGATATGCTTCTGGATTCATTCAATTATTCAATGGAAAAGGGTGTAATGTCCCAATCTCAAAGAAATGGTGTTATAAGTTTACTTCCTAAAAAAGACAAAGATAGTTTTTATTTAAAGAATTATAGACCGATTTCATTGTTAACGGTGGATTATAAGATTTTTGCCAAGACCTTAGCAAATCGTTTGAAAAAATATTTGGGAGAACTGATTCACGGAGATCAGTCTGGATTTTTGAAAGGTAGAAATATTGGTTCTAATATTCGTTTGATTATGGATGTGATTGAATACACTGAAATTAATAATATCCCTGGGGCAATCCTTCTTGTTGATATTCAGAAAGCCTTTGATAGTGTCAATCATGATTTCTTGTTTGAAGTTCTGAAACGTTTCAATTTTGGAGAGAGTTTTATCAAATGGATTAGGACCATTTATTCTTCTAGAAAATCTTTTGTTATGAATAATGGTTTTCTCACAACCCCTATTAACATGGAGAGAGGAATCTTCCAAGGTTGTCCAATCTCTCCATATTTATTTTTAATGGTTATTGAAACAATGGCTCTTGCAATTAGACAGAATGATAATATAACAGGTATTCCTATTTATGAAGCTCAGTTGAAGATATCACTGCTTGCTGATGACTCAACTTGTTTTCTGGATGGGTCTACTCTTTCATTTGATAGTTTGTTTGAGGTATTGAATGAATTTGCTGCATGTTCTGGTTGTAAAATGAACATTTCAAAAACAGAAGCAATTTGGATTGGGGCAAAAAAGGGGTCCCAAAATTTTCCAAATGCTGATAAAGGTTTAACTTGGAAAACTGATACTTTTAAAACTCTTGGAATATATTTTTCGTTGCAGTTAAAAAGAATGTATGATCTTAATTATAAAGTTAAACTGAAACAAATTGAAGGAAATTTGAACTGCTGGAGAGCCAGAAACTTATCTCTTATTGGGAAGACTTGTGTTATTAAAACTTTGATTTTGCCACAATTATTATATTTATTCTCAGTTTTATGTATAAAGATTCCACAACAGTTCTTTAAAGAACTTGATAAGATGTTTTATAAATTCATTTGGAATGGTGGCAACGACAGAGTAAAGAGGCAGCGTTTGTGTAATGATTATTCTTTGTGTGGTCTTCGTATGATTAACCCCTACATTTTTTCATTGTCTCAAAAATTGCAATGGGTTAAACTGCTTTTAGATGATAATTATGATAGTCTGTGGAAAAAAATTGAGTTATATGCATTAGATAAATTCAACAAGAGAAGAGATATTTTATGGAAAGCTCATGCTCCTGAAACTGTTCTGAATAGACTCGACTGTATTCAACTAGCTGATTCATTGAGAACTTGGTACTTTTTTAGAGAGAAGTTTGTAAAGAAAGAATATAATAATGATTTTTTGTATTTGGGATCATTTCAATGTATTTGGTATAATAGAAACGTAAGATCTAGGTCAAAGCAATTCTTTTATTATGAAGAATGGTTCAGGAATGGCATTATTTTTATTCATGATCTTCTTAATCCCCCTCATCCAGGTATTAAACTTTTTGAAGAGTTACATTTCTCCTCATGATAGAAGAAAATATAATTTCTTGTTGAAGAACATTCCTTCTCCTTGGTTGGATGGACTTAATGTACATGATCTTGATATACATGGAAAGATTGTTGATAAGCTTGTACAAACCTTAAAAGTACCTAAATACGCATATTCTATTATGGTTGATGAGTGTTTTCCTGAAAACTGTATCACTTTTTGGGAAGGATTAGGTGTGGACCGTGAAAATTTGAATTGGGAGAAAATCCACTTGAGGAACTTTAAGTGTACTATTAATACACAGCTTCGTTCCTTTTATTTTAAAGTTTTTCATAAAGCAATTGCGTTGAATGATTTTTTGTTTAAGATTAAAAGAAAAGATTCGCCAAATTGCTCTTTATGTAACAAGACGCCAGAAACGATTGTTCATTTGTTCCTTCACTGTGAGAAAGTAAAGCCAATTTGGAATGAGGTTATCAGTATTATTAATCAGAAAGAAGGTACAAATAGAATCGTCTCAGAGTTTGAAAAAATGTTTGGTATAAATGAGGATAAATTTTTAACTTATATTTTTCTTCTCGTAAAATATTATATTTATATTTGTAAATTTCAGGGTACCACCCCAGAGTTCATGGGATTGAAAGCTTGTCTTAAGACTAACAAGGATTTAGAGTATTTTTTGGCAAAGAAAAAGGGTACGCTTGCTTTACATTTTCGAAAATGGAGACTGGATTTTTAACTTGTTTATGTAGTTGAACCCGGAGTCCCGGATGTGTCACTTATTTTGTTGGTCCCCTTTTATTGTTTGTTTTTATCTTGACAGACTACGGACCTGATGAAGCAAAGGGTTTATGGTAAAAATATGTCCCTAAAAACCTCGTTATAACACTGTTTTATTTGATAGAATGTATATTGTTTAGTAATTCATAATTGACATGATTGGTTTTTGTATGCTGCTTTTTCTTATTTTTTTTCTTTTCTTGTTTATTTTTATTTGTATAATCATGTTTTTGATCTCTGTAATTTTGTTTGATGTTGTTTAATAAAAAAATTGAAAAAAAAAAAAAAAAAAAAAAAAGAAGAAAAAAAAAAAGAATTTAAGGAGAACGCGTCTAGCAAGTATACGACACATGCACTGACTCGCCCAAATCCTTGCCCGCCCTCAGAAATTGTCCGGTATGCTGGAAAATCCCTACAGGCAACAAGCCCGTGTAGCTTGCCCGGAAAGGTGTGACAGGGCCTAAAAATTGTTGCGGGTAAAAAGATTTGTGTGCGTACCTCCGGGCCACTATGGGTGAGATACGTGCTAGGTACTGTCATGTGCGGGTCATCTGAGGGGACCTCCGGGTAGTAAAGGGCTTGCCCGGAAAGGTGTGACATGGCCATTATCTATTAATGTGTAATTTCACATGTATACATACACCATTCATTATCATTAGTCTGCGCTCTTTGCAACGAATGTGTAACATAGTGCAGTCATCGACAGAACTCACATTATTTAAAGCCGAACATTAATTGCAAAACACGTTCAATACTGTATCATATACGATAAAAATATGATGGCATTAAGAAAGTATAGGTAATCCCCTCCCCCCCCCCCCAAAAAAAAAAATCATTGTCAATGAAAAGTAGGCCTACACTTTTTTCAAATGTACGCAAGGGGTATACACGATTCCCTTTGCCTCCTGAAAGAGTGATGTCTAGCGCTCTTTTATTATGCTACTAAATGTAACTATGATGAGTTCTTTGGATACCATTGTCTTTGCATCATGGCTGAATTCTGTAAACTTGAACCTGTAACCGTCAAGCTCATGAACTTTCCCAGTTCAGCTCGAGATCATTGTTAACCTTTTTTAAATATATTAATGGTATCTTTATTTCTCCAATTATTCATCGCAGCCCGAGGCTTAATTACAAATGATTCCAAAAAATATGCACCTATACAGTATTATATGGATATAAAAAAGTAAAATTGAATAGTACAAATAAAATATTTTTATTATATACATATAGGCTTATACAAAACAAGTACAATTCAATATTGCGTCAATAAAGCATAGATAATTGTGACCCGCTACAACAAAAGGATCCAAAAATCGGGGGAGGTCGATTTTCTATAAATGACATGTAATTATTCTCTATTTCGCTTTAATTCCGTGTCTAACATGACTCACAAAAGTATTCGGTTGCGGAAATATCGATAATTTTTTGAGATTATGTCGCGTGGTCTAGGAAATCAGCGTTTCTTGAAAACCGCCTTTAAAGTTTTCCTTCCGACGAAATCGTAATCAAGCGGAAGTAACACAGTCTTTACCTCTTGGCAATAAAAGGTATGCTCTTAGCAACCTAAGCGATGTTCATTCAAGCTAAGTGAGCGCCAGCGGTCCACTCAAGACCAATCAGTAACCAGGATGCCACGCACTGACCAATAAGATCACTCCCTCATTGTTGAGGCGGAGTCTATCTGCTGCGCTAAACGCAAATCTTCCGACACAATTTTGTTTCGTTAAAAGTCGAAACCTCATGGCTAAAGAAAAAATAAAACAAAACAAAACAAAAAACACTAATTTCTTGATTTTTCTTTGATCATCTAGCTTTAAAATTTCGGCAGATGATAGACGAAACATGAGACTACAAAATCATGTCAAAAACAGAAATTCGATTGTTTTGACCGATTTTGATGACCTGACTTCAAATTCAATATTCTTGTCTCAGTCGTCAGCGACTTTCAGATCCTTTTGTCGTGGCGGGTCACAATTGTTATCCACAGTTTGTGATGTCACATGCGTAGAACAATATAAAGAAAATAAAGAGAGAATTAGCCAAAATTTCACTTTGAAATATGAAAAAAGTGATATTCCCTCAAGTTTTCACTGACGAATGTTAATGGTGATATCATTCCCTCGGCCTTCTGAAAGTGGCAAGTCAGGTGCTAATTTATCATGTGAGAAAAGCAAAATTATGCTGAATTTTCTTCATATTTTCTTTTTACCATTCTATGCATGTAACATCGCAAACTGTAATAGTATTCTTTTTTGGCAGCAGTGAAACTTCCAAAATTCATAACTGTTGAACAGATTGTCCGACTTTCCTTAAACTTTCACTGATATGTTCTACCATAAGTTTTCCCAGCTTATCCATTGTTTTGTCATTCAATTTCATATTAGAAGCATCCTTTTAGTCAAATTGGCTCAGGCATCAATATACTGTCATTCAACATCGTTTTCCTTTGTTCGAATGAATAATACACTTTCAGGAAAGGTTATTCAACTTCATCTCCACCTGTTGCCAACTTTTTCCGAGTATTCAAATCGCATATGGCCAAACAAGTTCATTCAAATCAAACACGTACGATGTCCATTAAAAAGTGCAATACTTTTACTGCGTTTTAAGTGGAATGTTTAAAATGTGTAAATGTGGATCACACATGATGTTGCAAAAGAGTATGCAAAATGAAGATCACAAAGCTGTGTGATGATTACAATTAAGATGACAAAATATGATGATCTTAATGAAAATAAAGATGCAAATTAGATATAAAGGGAGCCACCACGTGATGACATGAAGAAATAAGTATTTGATATGGAAGTTTACATAACATGTTTAGCAAAAGAAAAACAAACTCTGGATAATTCTATACAGATAAACAAATGGTGATCATGATGATGACGTTTAAGATAAAAAAATAAAAGTCACATTCAATGACTAGCTGGACATAATCACTCTTGCTTATAAGTGTAGTATAAAGTACATCAGTGCATTGATACAAAGTTGAATGCTCAGTTGTGAAAATCGCTTGCTCAAAAACGAAATTTCAAAAGCGGCTTTTTAAGTGCTTGTAGAGCCCAACGCACAAATTTGAATGTACAAACTTGGAAATCCATGCTCAAATGGAAAATTGAATCCAAATTTGAATTTGTGACCAGTGATTTGGGCGCCCGAAAAATGTATTTGAAAGAAACGTAAAATTGTTTGACCAAAGTCACTGCTCTGCTTCAACAAAGAAATTTTAATGTACATAAAATGAAAATGAAATTTTACGAAATTGGCCAGGAAACCTATAATACGTGTGTGTTGCTGTATTTATCAATCCACATGTGCAAGGTGAACTTGTTCTGTAAAAGGCTAGAATTCTACTGTTTAGTATTGATATTATACTATTTTTTCCGTACCTTTGAAATTACTCAAGGTAAATATGATACATGCATTACTGCACAAGGATCCTGTAGGGGAAAGATTTGCACTATGGGGTCAAAGGTGAAGTGAAAATGTTAACGTGTCATTATTTTTTTCATATTTTGAAAACAACTCAAAGTATTGTCGTTGTTACCAGTTGTTGACTATTTGAAGAAAGTTGTGGGCAATGGGGTCAAAGGGCAAGGGTTAAACGTCCAGTAAAATGCTCAAGGTTCCGAATACTTGCTCTCTGAAACAACTTAAGGAATGCACCTGTCAACACATTTGGGGTTGTGCCGTCAAATTTTCAAACATGTCAGCTCATTTTCTTGGCTATTATGTGAAACTGTCATCTCATATTGTCAAGATGTACTATACAGGCCTTTTGAAAGAATAGTGCGAGATAGCGGAGGAATAGGCTCCCTATCAGCATGACCAGTCACATAGCGACATTTGTAGTTCATTATGAACACACTCTACAAGTTTGGTGAAAAACCAATTATCTGTTCTAGAGTTATTGCTACATTAAGCTTATTTTATGTCCCTTTTAACTCATATTACCTCTGGCGTTTAGTTTGACCTCACCCCCCCCCCCCCCCCCTCCCCAAGTTAATTGTTTTTTTCTTATTTCAGCATAACTACAGTCTACAAGTTTGGTGAAAATCTGATTATCCATTCTTTAGCATTTAGGAGATGACGCTTTATGCCTTTTCTAACCCCTATGACCTAAGACCTAATGTCCCTCAAATTCGATAGTTTTTTTACCTCTTTAGGAACACTTGTGTCAAGTTTGAATTTGATCCAGCTGGCCTTGGGACAGACAGAACATTGTGGCAGGATTTGAACTTGTGCCCCCTCCTCCCCCACCCCGTTCTGGACAATTTTTGCCGGGAATGTTCGCCGCCAATTTTCGTTATCGCAAGAGAATCTTATGTGCAGAACGTTCTGCTCCCTCTCCTTCTCATGAGACTCCCTCGCTTGAGCAGGTCTTCTAGCAATCACGGCAAAATGGCATCTGTCTCATTGCCCCCTGCCAAAGTGCCTAGCTCCTACTCACGTCTCACCCCCAAAACAAAATTAGCCACTCGTACTCTAGCTCTTTCTCAGATTACATGAGTTTGACCATTATCTCTCTTCTTCAGTCCTAACACAAAACACAGAAAAAATGGCGGGAAAAAAGATTACAATATTCACTTCAATGATTTTAACACCTTGTCGTGCCTTTGCAGTCAGAACGTCAAGCGGGGTTCCCACTATCACGATTGGCGCCGCGATTGAAATCGTGAAGCAATCGTGATGATTTTATTAGATCGTATCAGATTGTATCAGATCTTGAGGTCAATCATGGCAATCGCGTTAATCGTAGAAAATTTTTGGACGGTTCAAAAATTTTCTACGATTAACACGATCAATTTTTGTTCGTGATCATCGCATCAGATTGTCTTGGATCGTATCAAAACGCAGCAAATCTAATCTATTCGTGCTCCTTCATCGTGTTGATCGGGATCGACTTTTTTCACTTTCATTCTGCTTATTCTTTTTTTCCCCCACATTTGCCCTTATTTTACTCGCAAATCGTACATTATTTTGTATTCCGCGAGGTTGAAAAAGGGAGGGGTGACACAATGAAATATAAGATAACAGCACCACTGAAACATCCATCAGAAGCAGAATGTTTCACATACCCCACAAATTAACTTTTGTGACTTTTCAAAAGTGACCCGATTGCCGTGGATGTAAAGTCACTCATGCATGACTATAAAGATCACTGTCATTATTTTTCACGTAGAAGTTTGTCAAGAGGTGTAGCAATTCCCCTGCGAAATAATTTTGCTTAAGACTTTTTTTTTTGTTAAAGAGTGACATTATTTTGTTTGTTTGTTTGTTTGGTTTATTTCTGCATTTTCTTTCTCCGAATACAATTGCAAATGAAAACAAAATGATACAGATACATACAAATCAATACAAAGAAAAATTATTTGCGTAACAACATTCAGTCTGAAGTGGCATAATTATGAATCAAAATAACTTATTAAGGCATACTGTATCTATTTACAAAGGAGAAATCAGTACAGGGGACCGTCATCGTAAGCAGAGCTTGACGTGGATGAGGCCCTATCTGAATATGTGACACCAATGTAATACAACACCAATTATATATGTACTCATAAAACTCTTAATCTTAATACACAAAACACATTTTGCTACAGAAAAAAACAGAAAAGAAAAATAGTGACTTGGCGCTTTAAAACGAAAAAAACAGCACGCAGCACCATTGACTGCTGCATGGTATAGTAGACAATAAAAAACGCTTTGCATGGATCAGGGCTTACTGAGACTTCAGAAAAAAAAAAGAAAACGTACATTGATCAAAGACTACTAACTGGAAACATATTTCAATAATAAATACTTTTTTAAATGAGCTTTAAAGGAAAAAAGTGAAGTACACTGCTTTAATTGATCAGGTAGGTTATTCCAGACATCGGGACCGTAATGTCTTATTGATTTCTGAGCTAAAACAGTTTTGGGGTTTACAAGGTGAAAATCTGTCGAACGGCGGGTTGGATATGTGTGTATATTCGAATTTAAAGGACAAGTTCACCTTCATAAACATAAGGATTGAGAGAATGCAACAATATTAGTAGAACACATCAGTGAAAGTTTGAGGAAATTCAGACATTCCGTTCAAAAGTTATGAATTTTTGAAGTTTGTGTGCAGTAACCGCTGGATGAGAAGACTACTGCAGTGTATGAATAACTTAGATGTCACATGCGTACAACAATATAAGGAAAATATAAAGAGAATTTCACAAAATTCCATCTTTTGAGAAAAGTACACATTCCTCTGACTCGTTACCGACAAATGTTATGAGTAATATTATTCCCCCTGCCTTTAGAAAGAGGCAAGTCAAGTGCTCTTTCATTATGCGAAAAAAGTGAAAATATGTTGAATTTTCTTTTACATTTTCTTTATACTGTTGTACGCATATGACTCACAAGCTGTAGTAGTCTCCTCATCCAGCGGTTCCAACACAAAAATTTTAAAAATTCATAACTTTTGCATCGATTATCCAATTTTCCTCAAACTTTCACTGATGTGTTCTACTAATATTGTTGCATTCTCTCAATCCTTATGTTTATGAAGGTGAACTTGTCCTTTAAGTGAAAAATATTATGAAATAAAGAGGGAAGTTGATTTGTTGCATACTTGTACATAAATATACCAATTTGTAAAATGTGGATGTCCTGAAGCTTCAAAGTATGCAAACGATGAAATAAAGGATCTGTATGAGATAAATATGTGGAATTAGTAATAATACGAATAGCACGCTTTTGGAGTAAATACAATGAATTCAGTTTAGTAATACTACAATTTCCCCATACAATATTTGAATACAATATATGAGGTAAAATTAAAGAATTATATAAAATAATCAGGGATCGTTCTGATATGAGATCTTTCAACTTCCAGAGTACACCAATATTTCTTGATAGGGTCCTTTGTAAACAGGATAGTAATTATTATGTTCGTTCCATGTCAAATGAGAATCGATTGTAATGCCTAAAAATCTAATAACCTGTTTCTCGCAAAGAGAAAACCCATTAATTGATATGTTGACATTAAGATCCTGTGAGTAGGGTTTTCTAAAATGAACAAAATTTGTCTTATTAACATTCAAAGATAACTTGTTTAATTTAAACCAATTCAATATATTCAATAATTCAGTGTTCAAACGATTAACAAGGGTCCCTATATCATAATCTGATGTAATAATGGATGTATCATCAGCAAAAAGTATAAAATTCAAAGATGGAGAAGAACCTATAATATCATTTATATAAATGTTAAACAACAGAGGCCCTAAAATGGAGCCTTGAGGTACCCCACATTTAATATCAAGTTTGTGTGATTCATAAGACTGAAAACTAACATGCTATTGACGGTTTTGCAAATAATTTATAAACCAAAGCAGAGCGTGACCTCGTACTCCATACGAATTAAGTTTATGTATCAATACTTCATGGTCGATGGTGTCGAATGCTTTCGACAAATCCATGTATATACCTATAACATGCTTCTTATCAGCAAAAGATTCATTTATTTTATCACACATGTGAGCGATTGCATAGTCAGTAGAATATCCACTTCTAAATCCAAATTGATTGGGTATCAATAAATTATTGGTTTGTAAAAACTGATATAACCTTTTATACACAATTTTTTCAAGAACTTTGGATATACTTGGTAATAATGAAATTGGTCTATAACTACTCATTAATTTAAAGTCATCTTTTTTATGAATGGGAATAACTTTTGCAAGTTTGAATGAGTTCGGAAAAATGCCTGTTGAAAGAGACATATTAAATACGTGAGTTAGAGGGCTTGCAATGTAAAAAATTATTTGTTTCAATAAATGAACACTAAGACCATCATGCCCACTCGATTTAGTTGTTTTCAGATTCTGAACAACATTGATTATTTCATGATCATTGGTAGGCGTGAGAAATAATGAATTTTCACAAGGATTGGGTAAATAATCAGTAACATTTGTATTACATGAATTCATATTAGATGCTAAACTAGGACCAATATTTATAAAATAATCATTAAATGAATTGGCAATTGTGGTAAAATCAGTAATTTCCTCATTGTCAATGATAGAGTTGGTAGTTTCTTTTATCGTCTTTCCCATAAGAGCATTGACAGTTTTCCACAATGAAAAAAGATTATCCTTCTTTTTTTCTATATTAGTTGAATAATACAATTTTCGGGACAATCTTATTACTGATGTTAATTGATTTCTATATTTCCGGTATTTCATAAATGAGTTATTACTTTGATATTTTAAAGAAGTCACCTTTCTGTTTTGTGGGTATGTCGGTTTTGTTAAAAACTGTAAAATAAAACAATGAATCAAGCCAAACCAACCAAACTTTCAATACCCCATGAGATAACGACATTTTGAAATAAAAATGCATATGATACATACATACTATGCGAATATGAAATCAAACACACAAGCAATGCTATCAGTTCGGCCAACTTTCTGATATTGAGCGTATATTATAACACATTATGTTAGCATTCAAAAAGATCCCATCCTCTTTTTTAACTTCAATTTCATATTTTCTTCATGTATTTCAAAGGAAGGTGAAAACATTTATTTTGTCTTGATTTTTTTTTTTTTTTTTTTGGGGGGGGGGGGAGATGGGCAATGATCTGATCTTGTGTATTCGGATTTTTTTTTTTGGGGGGGGGGGGGGGAGGGTGAGCACGTCGATTCAATAATCTATTAATTTCTTTAGGTTAAATTAGAGGAGGGACTATCTGAGGTAGTGGCTGGCCTAAGTGATGCTTTCTCTCTAATGATAAAGGCCCGGTCACACTGCCCAAAAGTCGCGTAAACGCATGAATCACGTAAGAAATTCGAGCCTTACGCGATACATGCGCGATTTGCGCATTTCATGAGTTTGTCTGACGTGGAACCTTCGTAGTTATCCGCCGATGTGCGCCGAATCGACGCTTTACACGATTCCAGGTTTTGAGCAGCTCAAAACTCGGCTTCGCGTAATTACGCAGTATTGCGCTGTTTTACGTAATTTTTGCGTAGTTTGCGTAGTTCTTACGCGAACAATGCGCGAAATATATGTGGAATATCAGAGATTGTTCGCGAAAATGTTGCCGCTATCGCGTTCATGGGCGAATCATGCGCGATTCATACGCAGTTCATTAGTGATAATGTGCAGATTATGCGTGATTTTCCGTGGACCTCAGTCATCGCGCACAACCACGAATTCGCCCTTTGGGGCCTTTGCGTGCCTACACTGCAAAAAGTCCGGTGTTAGATAGTGAACACCGAGCTGGTGTTAAATTTTCGGTGCTCATTTATGGTGTTAAATTAACACCTCCGGGTGTCATTTCCAAATATAAAACTGTTTTTTGAAGAATTTCTTAGTAACTGCACTTCTTGTTGATTTTTAATTTATACAAGACGATCAAGAATTTTACATTAAAATACTAGATTTTTGAAAAAATGTGAAAATAAATTTACACCACAGTAACACCAGCTGGTGTGGTCTCTTATTGAAGCTGGACGGGTGTTAAACCATTTGATATTAACACCAACAAATATCAAATCAACACCATGTGGTGTCATTTTTGAATTAACACCTGTACAGTGTCAAAATAACACACAGGTACAGTGTCAAATTAACACCACGAAGTGTCAGGCGAACACTTTTCAACACCATCTCAGTGCATTTTCTACACCTGTGGGTGTGGTCCTCTATTGAAGTTTGATCGGTGTTAGATTTAACACCCATGGTGTTAAATCTAACACCGATGTTTTTACAGTGTATGCGCTGAAAGTGCGTGGTTTGTCAGTGATTTTTGCGTGATCTTTCCGTAGTTCTTGCGCAATTCATCGGTGATTTCATCGTGTTAATTAGTGAAAATTCTCGACGGGCAAGCAAGCACAATCAAATTTCCTGCGTGATTTTATGCGTTTACGCGACCTTTGGGCAATGTGACCGGGCCTTAACGTAATCGTCATTCGCATTACTGCAAAGGTCACGTCGTCATCATCCTCAACCTGTCAACCCTTGCCATCATCAATGGTTGTGGATAGTATCCTAATCACTCTGCAGAAGTTTTAGGAAACAATAAAATCCATTGTCAGCCGGACTATAATATTCTCATGCGGGTCTAATCGCACTTTATTAAATGGGGGGGGGGGGGGGGGCGCTTTTGATCCCGATCGTGAAAGATATCGCATCTTAACAGCCCGCATTGGTTCGCGGTATTCGTATTATAACGTATCAGAACGTAGCTACACCCACCGAATCGGGGATCCCGATCGTAATGATCGTGGTAGATCGGAATTAATCATGGACTCAATCGGGACAATCCTATCGGATTCTATTTGAACGGGAGACCAGATCGTGACAGATCGTATTGCTTGAAATAGACCAATCGTGACCATATCGCATCCAAGCGAACCAACACGTATTGACTCGCATAACCTCGTATCCAAACGTGAAATTTCAGACGAGTTCAACGAAACTTCCACGATCAGTTACGAATGCCCAATCGTGGCGTTCGTAATATATCGTACGAAAGTGGGAACCCCGCTTGAACACCTTGAAAGAATTGGAATGCAGTGCACCCCGAACCCCGCTGTCGACTACGTAGCAACAGGATATGAGTACAGATTACCTCCGTTGAAATGAATAAACTTACACAATGTTTGTTATATCAATCAGATTTTAGGTTTATTATGTCGTCCGATGTACTGGTACAAATCTCAGATCATGGATTTAGTAGCGGAAGCAAAGTAGAGTTATAAATTCATTCTAGAAAACTGACCCTATATCACGATAAAGCCCTCCTACACATTGCCTGCAATTGGGCATCACGTTTCTCTAAAAATATCTATTGATAGAAAAAAGTAGAAAAAAAATAGAAATTGATATGGACGTCGCTGCATTTTAGGGCAAATATACAGAGTGTAAAGGGATGTGTTGCGTTCAATGATGTTAAACTTCGAGATCATAACGTGTACTTTTTGACGTATAAAATCAACAACTACATAATGGCGCTCTCATTTACATGCGATATTTCAGTTCCTGTAAGCCTTTTGAAATTCCCTCACTCCCATTAAGTTATCATCTATTTGGACGAGCCCCTCAATACTTACAGCTTCTCAAAGTAGACACAACTGCGTGTTAAAGCTACTTAGCAGGGTAAAATCAGACAAAATGGAGAGGTAGCATTTCATTTAAAGTATGAAAGCTACGAGTACAAAGACATATTTTCACGTTGCTTTCACAAAACAATGACATTCTTCAAAACCATGCATTCAAATTCAATGTTATGTTGATAAAATCTCCCCACAAGTATCCAAATGACCCGTAATAGTTTTTAAGTTTTGGCCCACACTGTACAAGCATTGTCTTTTGCGTCCCTCCGGTTTTTATTTTTGCAAAGGGGCATATTGATATTTCACTTTATTTTATTTTACTTCAGTCTCATTAAAATGTATCGTTAATGTAAGTCTACAATTCTTGAACTCTGTTCAATCCATATTTTCTTTTTGTTTTTCTGATTTCTGTCACTAAAATAAGTGAGATTTATGTTATGAAATTATCGAAAACGTAAATGAAATTGAAATTGAATTCGAATTTGAATACTACAGGTACTTAATTTATCCTTACTTTTAAATACAATACATGTCAATTACGTTTGGGTGTCAATTGATTGTAGTGTTGAAATATCTTAAAAGTTATTATTTTTTAAAGGAATCTATTCGCGTAGCTGCTACATTGTTGGTCAAAACCATGCATATTAAAAAAAACAACAACTCATGGTAACACATTGGGCATTTGTATAGTGTTGGCATGATTATTTCATCTAATCAAACGTAAACTATCGTTTCAATGGATATCAGTTATCTTCTAAACTTGCCAGCAAGAGTCCCCCCCCCCCCCCCCCCCCCCCACACACACACACCGTCGTCTAGCTCTCCATTAGCGTGCTCTGGCAAACTTTTACAGACATCGTCTGGTCAAGTAATGCTGTCATCTGGAAGATATATCACTCCCACGTAATCATATCGAGTTGACATATTACTCCAGTTTAGGAAACATGATGCGACTTGCAGCTCCAGCTTTCACGGGAACCGCTGAGACCATCACGCCTGAACTTCCCCGCTAACGACGCCAATGACTTAATGGCCTGCATGTCCTGTCAGGAGCTCAGATATCCATGGACCTTGCCCAACATAATGAAGCTAAAGACCTATAAATTCTCAATTAAATGAGACCACCGGATGATTTTCAGACTTTTGCATATAAACAACTATGAATTGGTTATACTTGGTACAGGGTTTCAGAATTTATAGTGATTGGGATGAGAGAAAATGTTTTCTAAAATTACAATGTATAACAGATCACAATGAACAAGGATGAGGACATGGCAGCCTCACTATAAGAATGCATGAGCATGCAGAACAAAAGAAGAAAACATGCATAAATTCTACACATATGAACTTGTTAAGCACGCGTGGCATTGTAATGGTATTAAATTGCTACATTTCTGAAATATGTGAGGCTCCTATGTCATCATCAATGTTCAGTGTGATTTGTTTTTGGTTTTTCAGAGTATTGATTTCTCTGCTCAAGGACCACAATAAGTTCCACAAATCTATTCATGGTGCTGTTGATTTATGTACTCCATGATGTGAATTTATGAAAATCGTCTGCAATGCCCCTTTAAATCCATCGTGGATACAGGATCTGTGCAAGTAATATCCCGTCATAAACAGACGCGGATCCAGGAATTCCGAAAAGGGAGGGGGGGGGGGACGCAAAAAATATTTTCGGTGCTACTTCCGGGTTTCATCGGCTGACAAGGAGAAAAAAGGGGAGCTTTAGTGCAATTTTCTGCTCCCACTACAATCGGCTGACAAAGATGGTACAATGTATCTTCAAAAATTAAAGGGGTCTTCAAAAATTAAAGGGGGTTCATTTTTTTAATGTCTTCTGCATGTTTAAAAAAATATTTGCGTTGGGGAACACGGGTGGTCCGATTGAATCGATCTTTTCGCTGTCCACTGTTGTACATTCGAAAACAAAAGAACAGCGCCCAACAGCGAATACACATCGAAGCGAATGTTCATCGGTATATAACGGTCGATTCCTGTCGAGATTCTTCGGCTGTGTGTGTACTTACATAGAGATCAGTGATAAAGCTTTACACAATAATCATGACGGGGATTCTCGAACATATCCGAGCCGGGCCGCGCCAGCCTCCCTACTCCATGGCATCCCTACTCAACCGGGTCTTTGAACTTAAAGGGTGTGTACAGTTCTGGTTGAGGTGAGGATTTAGCTTTTAACGTTTTGCGAGATATTCAGAAACCACTCTACGAGATGTCAAAGAGCATGCAATTCTAAGGGGTATCAAAAGTTTATTTGATGAAAATCGGTTTTGAAATGGCTGAGATATCCAAAAACAAGGTGAAACAAAGAGATCCTAATAAAGTCACTGTGGCATGTCGCCTTTTATTATTATCACTTTTTTGGATATCTCAGCCATTTGAAAACCAATTTTCATCACATAAACGTTGAATCCTTTTTAAAATTACATGCTCTTTCATATTTCATAAGAGGTTTCTCATTATCTTACTGAAGAATGTTCAAAACATGAATCCCCACCTCAACCAGTACTGTACAGTCCCTTTAAGTACTTCATGTAAAAGTGGATATTTTCGCGCTACTAATTTTTCGCGCTTGGCCGTGTAAAAAAAAAGGTTTCGCGTGTTTTTAATTCCGCGGAATCAAGACATCAAGTACTGAAACATATGGCACACACAAATATTCGCGAGCTTTTATTTTCGCGCCAGCTTCTGGTTGCGCGAAATGCGCGAAAATTTCAACACCGCGAAAATTTCCACTTTTACAAATAGTGGTCCGATGAAGTTTAGCTTATCCAAGATTATAGAAAGTTGAACGAATTTGAAAAATGGAGTTGCTTTTTTTTTCGTTTTGTTTTTTTGTCCATCAGATCGTATGGAAAACGGCAGTAGTGGCGACGTGTGATAAAAAATGGCTGCTTGAACGATGTCCCCAAAGAGGAGAGTCTTACCTTAAAGGGATAGTATAGTATTGTTGGAGATGAGGGTTGGGCTTTTAACTTTTAACTTTTTTTTTTTTTTTTTGCGATTATCAAGAAACCATTCATGAAATGATACGGAGCATGCCATTGATAATATAATACAGAACATGCCATTTCAAGAGGAATGCAAAGTTTATTCAAGTGAAAATTGGTTCGGAATGGCCGAGGTATCCGAAAATAAAGTAAAACAAAGCGATTTTTATAAAAGGTGAGTCCCACCTTTATTAAGATTGCTCTGCTTTGGATATCTCAGCCATTTCAAAACCAATTTTCATCAAATAAACATTGAATCCCTTTTGGAATTACATGATCTGTCATATTTCATAAGAAGTTTCACATTATCTCACCAAAAAATGTTAGAAACATAAAGTTAGGTGTCATCCACAAGTATTTCTCAAAAAGCGCCCTCTTCCGACTTCATTCACGCAACCTACGAACAGCTAAATTGTAGAAGATTTGACAATCTGAAGGAGGGTATCCACAGGCGGGCTCTTCGACCTGTCCGACCGTTTCCTGCGTCAAGCTTGCATCCAGTCGACTCTGTATTTCAACCAACCGGGACAGACAGTACTCCAAACGTATATGACATAGGAGAGGGAAAGAGAGTTAGAAAGTTGAGTGTGATAAGAGAGGGAGGGCGATGGTCAGGAGAGGGACAGATGGAGAGTGAGAAAACGAGAGAAAAGGGATGGAGGAGGGGAGAGGAGAAATAAGGGTAGAGAGAAGGAGAACGAGAGGGAGAGGGGATGTCACAAAACCCCCTCAGCATCCCCAGATAAAATCGATTTTGCTTATACCGATCGATGCTGCCCGAGACTTCGCTGCTGTTGCGCGGTGCATAATGCGTCGTATACAATGTTCGAAGCCAAGCCTTGTACACGACAAATGGCGTCGTTACTGATCAAATTTAGTGTGCGGTTGTGTGTGTGTGTGTGTGTGTGTGTGTGTGTGTGTGTGTGTGTGTGTGTGTGTGTGAGCCTGTTTCCGTAAAGCTTTCTCTCTGCCTAAGTAAAAAAAAAACAATAAAAACGTAGAATTGACAGTTTCTGATTTGCGAATGTTGAAGGCAAAGAATTAAGTAAATGTAGAGTATACCCTTTCTATCGTTGTCGATGATAATGTGTGTAGATTATATGACTCTTAATCATCAATGCTTCATTGATTTTCTATATCAGATTTATCCTACTCTTAATATATTTCTACTTTTTAAGCTGCAATATGCACATCTGTATTAAGAAGATCATGTGTTAATGTTAAGCACAATGAATCTCAGACACTTGTAGATAAGGAAAGTTGAAGATGATTCAAAGGTTTTTGTATCGTATCTAGAGTAACATTGGGGATACGTGCAGTAGAAAAACTCTGATCTATGGATGACCTCGAGGGGGCGCTGTACAAATTGTTCAATGTTCGTCTGTAAGAAATATGATTGTTGTAGGAAGAGTTCGAATGAGAAAACAAACGTTCTTCAATTTTTACAGCAATTGCATAGTAATATAGAGAGTTCAATCTTTTCAATAATGCCGCATTTATTACGTGACAAGGAATGGTTGAAGAAATTATTAAACAATAATTACATATATCATAATTATTTTCTTGCTTGTCAGTAGCATTCATCTCAATGAATCAAGTACTACCGATAAAAATGGATGTATCTGTCTTTCCATTAAACTCTACATAAAATGCATTGTACACACACACACACACACACACACACACACACACATATATATATATATATATATATATATATATATATATATACATATATACATATATATATACGTATATATATATATTGTATGTGTATATATACGTGTATGTGTATATATACACGTATATATCTATAAACGTATACCAACACACACACATAAATATATTGCATAATAGATGCAATGTATGAATCTGTTGTAAACTTTTTTTGCTTTAAACAAAATTCAATCTAGTATTCGCCAAAAGAGATCGTAAGCTTCGCTGTTAGCAAATATAATCATCTTCCCCCACATATCGCTGACATCAACCAACCCTGTGTCAACATAATCACACCAGTGGCATTGTCATGGTTTAATTTGTGGGGAGAGAAAGCGCCCAAAGAGATCAATATCAAAACAGACCGTAGATATGTGTTTAATATAGAAGCCATCGCCGTGAGATGCTGCTACCTTCACAACAGTTCTGAATTTTATCAGTATGATGACTATCCTAGAGCACGTCATCTTTTCTGGTGAGAGACACTTTAGTTTTCTTCCATATGCACCCGCCCCATTTATCGTATGTCCCATCATAAAATGGACAAAATTTTGTGAAAGTACACGTTTTATTGCAGAGCCACAACGGCATTATGAATAACAGGTGAGCAGGAATCCCCCTTTTATTGTTAGAATTTGTGAGCATGTTTAGCAAATTGTAATGTTTGGTAATATATAGCCAACGATGTAAATGGAATAAATGAATTTATAAGAGTATTTAAAGTGTCGTTCAAAAATATTCGTACGAATGATGCGTTCGTATGAATCTCCCTCTTCGTACGAATTCAGGAGTTCGTCAAAGTTCGTAGAAATTCGTATGAACGCCGTTTAATTCGCAAAAAACTTAAGTCCTTCATGAGAAAAGAAGTGATTTTCGCTTATGAAAGGCCTTCGATTTTGTACATTTTTCGCAAGAGTGCCTTGAGTTCTCATTACGTCATTACGGCCATTTTACGATTTTTGCTGTCGCAAGTTAGTCGTACGTGCAGCTCATGGCACTTTCAAGTCATCAGTACGAAGACCTTACGAATTTTTGTATATTTTGTCAGGTTGCAAAGAAGCGCTGCCGTGTACTGTCGACAATTATAATTATGACTGTTGATAGTCCCTTATTTCTTTGACAGGAGATGATACCACGAACATAAAAAGGATAAGACAGACCTTCGCAGGTTTGGTTTCATACTCCCTGATACCTAACAATTCCACAAACTGTGTACGTACTCCTTTACGAGCAGCTTACGAACGTCTTATGAAGGCTATGACTCGCTCGTATGAAACCGTACGAATCCCCGTTCGTAAGACTTTCTTACGAACGCCGTAAGAGCCTTCTGTGAACAAATTGAGGCGTTCTTACGATCATCTCAAGAATTTGAGGATTCTAGAATTGTCTCGCAACCCTACGAAAGCTACAAAAAATCTTGCATGGTTCTTACGTTATTCTTACGACTTAAAAAGATACGAAACGGTCTAAAAATCGTTCTTACGGCGTTCGTAGCAGTTTGAAAAGGCATTTGTGATCGAGCCTTAACAGCATCACGGCAATTTCTCCTGACGTTCTATTCAAATAAGGAGCAAACACAGAAATCTCACATTTTGTTCGCTAGACTATACAGACAGGACGACTAGGCAGAAAGAACAGAAGACGAGAGGGATACCAATTCTGAATTGAATGTCATTTCCCTGGCAGCTATTTTCTTCGTCCACAACGCTAGCGTGGCATCGTTGGATGCCTCAAGAAACCAAAACACCACCGACCTTTAAACGTTGCACTGACATTAAGAACTACCAGGAAAGAAAAAAAAAAAGGGGGGGGGAACCTGATTACAAAGACCGTGAGCTATGCAATTAACATACGTAATTTATACAATTATCATGTATGTGTATATATACAGATAACGTTTATAAAATATCATGTTTACATAATAGACATAAATGAGATATATATATTATATATATCAATATATGTATATATTAATATGTACGCATATATATAATACCACGGTACACATATTATACTACATTACACACACGTATATATATATATATATATATATATATATATATATATGTATATATATATATATATATATATATATTTGTGTGTGTGTGTTGTGTCAATTACGTGAAAGAGTTCAAGTACAATGTCAGTCTGTCTACAAATGAAGGCAATTAATCACACGGAAAAGGAGAAATAGATTGATAATCGCCATTTTTGTGTAAAAAGAAACCAATGGTAACAAATCTCGTCGTAAAGTTTTAATGAACATAAGGTTTCATATCTATTTTTGTTGTTGTTGTAAATAGTGATTTCAATCCCAGATTTTTGCAGACGCACCCATCTTCTATAAAACCGTTCCGTTTACTATACAGAGAGAGAATAGCTCTGGAAGTCGTGATCAGTCTTGGTGTAGTTACGTGTCTCCGGGGCATAACGATCTTATTTGTCTCAAGAAGTTCCGCTACACTGTTCACTGTTCAGGAATGCGTGCTATTAAGATCGTTAAAAGTAAGCGTCAGCTGAAATTGAACCCTGTTTGCTATTTCGCGAATAGAGTAAATGACAATGAATACTTTGTGAAGATATTTTTGTAGCGGTAATAAACATGAGTAAGTGCCGTTTGCACGGACGTTGCTTAATCAGATGACTGATTTTGTCGAAGTGCAATAAAATCTTTGACAATCCCAAATTTGTTCACAAAGCTTACACTCGTCACGCCTTTCATTCATTTCTACTCCAAAAACATTTGAAGCTACAGAGCGCTGTAATGTATTATGTTTTTACGAACTCATCTGTTTATTGTGAAAACTGGTCTACCATTGTCTAAGTATAGATTGCAAATTGGATGCCTGAATATCATGACATTGTATATAATATATGCAGTTTGTATGGCGTTTGCGACAAAATAATAACACCCAGTGCGATGCAATGCAACACAATTCGCGCGCCATAATACAACCATTACACGTGTTACGTGATGCAACACAACACGATACAATACAACATGCGTGATCTGTGAAATTCACAGATGCGAATAGTGCTCCGATCACGCGTCAATGTCTCATGAAAGGACTCCAACGACTTCCACCACATCCAGACGTATCGTGGTGCGAGGGGGACTTCGAATGAACCGAAGACAATTTTCCCCCTGTCTACTCCTTAGAGTAAGCTGCTGTACAGGATGCTCGCTGTCAAGGGATATAGTCGACCCACACCTTGTATCAAGCAAGCCTTGAGCAGGTACTATTTCAATTGATTTGATTTGATTTATGAATTTCTTTTTCATACACAAAGTCAGTTGAACATGAGGGGAAGTAGTTGAAACTTGTACTCTAACAATATCTTTCCTCGATTATAAAGATGGATGATATTAAAATGTAAATTAGATCAATCATATCTTCTTTTTTAAAGATAAGTAGGGAGTAAAATTTTGATTCATTATAGTTTGTAATGGAATGCGGTCATAGAAACATTATTCCAAGTTCTCTGTGTGATGTTCATATCTAAATACATATTCCTTTTCCCTAACCGCACTTCACCAATACGCCATATTATGGGGAAAAAAGCACCACCTATTACACTGTATGCACAAAACTTCTTGAATTAAGATGTGTCTTGAATAGAAGAGACGTAATTACTGATTTATATATTTCTTATGATTCTTATGCATATTTCTATGTATAATACCATACTGATGTGAATTGTTAAGTTCCTCGCTGTTATATCATATCGTGTTTATTTCTTCATAAGAAGGATCTGAACATCACTTGCCACGGAAACGATGCAAGAAACACAATTTTTCTGTACGCCTAACACAAGCAGAGCGCCAGTATTTTTTTTTTCCGTCGAGACAACAAGCAATCAGTAATCAGTTGTATCCAGTGGAAAGACCCTCTAAAATATCAACTATTATTATAAATTGTAATTATAACCTCTTCAAAACATCATGAGCAACAGTAAGCCAGTTGAGTTGCGTTACAAGATAAAGATAAAGTTATGGTACATTCCCATTGGATAATACAAGGTGAAATGTCTATACGTTTCTTACGATTCCGAATATGCAGAAACCGTCGATGACGCACAGTTCATCTTTCATTATGCGTCGAGTGTTTTTTTTTTTCAATCTTCTGAGTATTTAGTTTTCTTGACTTCAAATGGGACAGATTTACCAACATTTCCTGTGTATTTTTGTTTGACAAAAGTTCATGTTACAATAAGCACTGCTGCTGTGTTTCAAACTACTCGGGTACAGAAACTGAGGGGAATTAAAACTAAAAAGAGTTAATGAATGGAGATATTGTATATCATGTCAACTTCATCATTTTGATGTGCAATGCTAAAATTTTGAGCGACATGCTTCGGTTTCTTGCTATCATGTACACTATTTTTTTTTTTTAATCAGTTTGTCATAGCTAAAAAAAGTATCATACGTAATCCTTCATGCAAACTTGTTTGAGCATGTAATCAACCACGTTCATAACGTAGGCATAATATCAAATACTGATAAGCGGATCTGCTAAAACGACTTTAATCTTTGTATCCCCTTTGCAGCCTGAGGACATTCAACTGGCAGTAAAAACAAGGTAAACACGGAACTTGTCTAAATACACAAGGTTGAACTTTATGTCATCATGATCTGATTTTACGATTTTAGTAAGCGTATGTGGTCGGAGACGCATCACATCACTACATCCGGCTATGTTTTCTACCAAAGGTATACACTCAGCAAAGGAAAAAAGAAAGAAAGAAAGAAAACACCTTTTCAAGTTTATTTTTCAAAGAACATTTAGCTAAAAGTTAATGTATTATAAACCATACTAAAGAATTAATTGGCTATCAACCTGTTAAGTGTAATATTGAAAAGATAAACTTTACGCATGAGTAAACATCTTTGTTTTTCTCTCCCGAGGCATAAAAGTAAAAGGCAAAAATGAACAAATTGACAAAAAATTCTTATTTCCCCCCTTCAGTTTCTCACTCTGCTTTTGTTTGAGGTTATACAGAAAGAAAAGAGAATGAGAACTTATTTTTGACGTTGTGTTAAACTGCATGGGCTTTTGCTATCACTGTTATCCTGCAGGGCATTTGCAAATGAAAGACGACTTGTCAATTTTTGCAATTTTTTACTCTTATGCTTTGACGGACAAAATGCGTACAGTTTCCCTTTGTATTGACCTACTAGGTGGATAGCCAATTATATTACCTTTAATTTGGTATATGATTCGTTGATTTTCACCTAAATATTCTATGAAAATATAACATCGAATAAGTGTTCACTTTTTTTCTTTTGCTGGGTGTGTTTCGTATTACTTTGCTTTGCAATTAGATGCGACATAGAGGAGTACGAAATGTGCCAGACACCAAATGAATTCTGAGTGCTCCGTATGGGAGTCCTCCTGGAATATTTTTGCTCTTAAGAGATGTATGCAACATTAAGTCATTAAAGGGAGAAGGGGTAATCTGCCGATATCATAACTCGATATGCCTATTAGATTCCTTATATTTGAGCAGTAGGTTACCGACACACTGTAGAAGCATATGCATACGTATGTCCCAGTTAAACGATGTTGATTATAGACTAGTTTCATGTGAATCTTGTTTAAATATGAATAGAGCCAATGAAAAAGATACCCTACGATGACAGGTAATTAGTCCACTAACTATAGGGCTTACCGAGTATCACATGTTTACATGGTTACAAATCATCAGCATCTACACAAGCACTGCTTGTTTCCTTTATTCTCATATCTTCTCTCATGGGCACTGTTCAGTTTACAAGTCCACTATATGTTGCCCTGCACATGTTTTTGTCGTGTTCTCCTCGTCTCTATATCCATCTTCTGGCATATTTTGTTTTACAGTTTTATTATTTTCTTTGAAGGATACACACTTAAAGCCGCACTGGTTGACAACAAAAAATGTACACTAAATGGCATACGAAGGTAAACATTCTGAGTAACCGGATTTACACTACACAAAAATATACACCCTTCAGGAAAAAAAAAAGTCATAGCATCGTAACACTTTGTTTAAAGATCTCTTGAGATTATAGCAGCATAATTCTCATATGTGTGATTATGTTAAGGCTGGTTATGCTTTTGAATATCACCATACAGCTTAATCAACCAGCAGTTCCTCAGCAACTGAGCTACCATAATGTTCAACTGTGTCTTCAACAAGACATTGTCTTTCAGTGGGCCAATCCACCTTTCCCATTGTATCATTTTACATTATGGTGTTACATTTAGTAATTATTGACATTTCGTTACACAATTAGGACAAATTAGCTGAAATCTAGATCAACACCAATGTCATTTTTGTTGTCAAAATAACAACGTGTACCATTGAAACCTGAACATTTTACTTAGTGCTCTCTGTGTAAAAGAAGAAAATGAAGTTAAAGTTTACACTAAAAATTCGGGGAAATCTTTGATAATACGTTTTCTGCATTGGGAGCAGGAAACAGGGGAGAACTTCATTCGTTGTCGTTCGCATCCACACGTAGGCGCTGATAGCCGCCTCGAGCAGGGCCTCGGTAGGACTTTACAAAGAGGAACACGGTAACCATGACGACCATCATGCACCCTACAGCAACTGAAGCTCCCACAACGGCGCCAATCATGAGATAACTGAATTGAGCTCCTACGGAGAAATGGCGAAGAAACCGAGGGAGGGGAAAAAGAGGTGAAGTTTGTTTGTTATTGTTTTGTGGAAAAATCACCATAGTCGAATCCTCGCTTTCACTAAAAGCCAGTAAAGCTTTGAGTTTCGTTCTTTTACATTTAACAAACGTGCACTACCATACACTTATTCCTCAAATGAAAGGCGTAATGAAATCAGAAATGACGATTTTGCAATACATTGAATGGCATGATATCATTATGAAAAATGTTTACTGTTAGTGTAACTGCGGTAACCGTTCAACTCATTTTCTCGCAACAGACCATTCGAAAGACTAAAATGAAACCCTCGATTGATTTTGTGTTTATGAATTTATTCTGTTTATAATAGTAATGATGATAATAAGGTCCTATTTATCCACAGCAGCCTCTTCAGTGTTGCCACTTATCTACCAGAGGACCTGGTCTCTGCCATTATTATTATCTTAGCGTTGGCAGGTACCCACACCATCTACACACCTGGGTCGAGAGGGACATGGTGGGTAAAACATTTTATCCAAGGTCGCAAGCACTGGGCGAGAATAGAACTCAGGTCCTCCCATTGGGAGTTGGGAGTCTTATCCACTATGCCACAGTGCCCCCCCCCCCCTCGTTTATAAGCAACTGAAACCAAACAGCACATAGAATGACAATTAGTTTCAGGACTGCAAAAGCATCAACCGAGGTGGAAAGCTAGAACTAGAATTTACCTGCAGGTTGATCGTCCATATGAATGGTGTCGTCCCTCAGGAGGGAGAGGGGTCCGTTCGAGATGAGATGCGGAGCGGATCTTGAACCACGGGGCTTCTCATGACCGTTGCGACGAACTCGTGACTGACATCCCTGAACGCATCGCGAGGTTGGATCATCGCTGTCGCACACGAGCACCTCACAATGAATGAACACCTTCGCAACACAAATGGACATAAAATGAAAGTTTGTAAGAAAACAGGAACAAGGCTGTTTTTATCATGGATGACTGACTGATTTCTCGCACTACAACCAGACAACATTCAAGAGTCTGCATGCAGGATACCTCATCACATAGAGGTACTACCATCGTTACGAATTACAATATAATCACAATAATTACCTTATCTATATCAGTGTTATTGGTGAGACAGTGAAAGTAGACAATTTCTATTTGGCATTTCAGCACGGTTGTGGTTCCTCTTCAATGAACTTATTATTTCAGCATGAAAACATGCATTTCAAATGTATGAATACACATATGTGCAATGTGGTTTAATTAATGTGGTTTATGAGTGTTTGACAGACGAGAACTGTAAACGATTTACTGGTAATGCTTCTTGGAAGGTTCCACCGGACTATCACGCCCCCTAAAAAAAAAAAGAAATAGAAAGATAAATGAATAGAATTAAAGATTAATCGATGACTAACTCAAAGGCGGACACCATTTTTATACTGACCTCAGGGTTCTCCTCGATGAACGTAAATGCATCTATGATGAACGGCTGGAATGACGGATCCCTGTGATATGATATAATCTGCAGTGTCGGATCCTCCTCACATCTGGGACCCATGAACGACAAGAGAAAGAAACAAGGTAATACTTACAGTGATCATAATGACGCTCATCATCTTCATCATATTCACTCGGCACATATTCACATTACGATAATCATTACATTTTTGGTAATGGCAAGGACAAAGTTATTTGTACAAAAATAGCATTAATAACGATTTTTTTCTATGGCTTTCCTTCAAGTTATTATGCTCATAGTGATGTACAAATTTATTACACACGGCAAGGGGAATAACGTATCACTGGGTAATGGAGCACTAAGTCCACCTCTTGGGCACACTTTAACGGGGATGACACTTATAGGCCCGAATTCACGAAGGTGGTACAATTGAAACCATTATTTAAACCATGGACAAAGACCGTAATTTTTTATGGGGCGCCAAGTGTGGCATGGCCTTTTCGTTACGAGATCAGTCATTTTGTCGACGAAATGACCCTTTCATTAACGAAATAATTTCGTCAACAGTGTCAACATTTCGTAAAGAAATGAACATTTCGTCGATGAACATTTCGTCGACGAAATCGACGAAATGACTAATTTCGTAACGAAATAGACCATGCGACACTTGGCACCCATAAAAAAAATACGGTCTTTGTCCATGGTTTAAACCATGGTTTCAATTGTACCACCTTTGTGAATTCGGGTCTTTGTGCTTTAATTCATGTTTTGTTACCTTACTTTGTAGTCAAAATACATCCTGTTAGTTTAATATTTAACTTTCAACCAAGTAATTAAAATGGGAATTTTGTCGATTATAATTAATTTGCTGTGGTGTCCCAGAACCATCACTGGTCATTAAATACACCGTTCAATACTGAATTCTGAAATGCCCATTGATTTAATACGCAGGCCACCAGGTTCCCGTACAGACTTTCCTATCGACAGTGTCGTGAATAATCCTTTGGACGGCGATATCCAATAAATTTGTTGCTTTTTTTTTTCAACTGAATTCATTTACTTGTCATCAAGGACCTAGCCGCATTGCAGTTTGCACTGCCGATTGAACGACCATTACGTCAAAAGTTGGACTGCTGCTGTAAAGAAATTATGCTGTAACATGACTGATTTTAATGTGTCTTTCAAAGCGAATGAGAAACGAATAACTCACCCATCTGTCAGAAAGACATAGCGTTTATTGTCGTTGGGGTACGGGGTTGGAGTGGCCCAGCAGTTCTCAATAAACACGGTTAGCCCTCCGACGGACAACAGGTCGACAGCGAAGTATAGTGGGTCTCCGAGTCTGACTTCGGACTGGTAGTCGGTAATGGGCGCGTCGAAGGAATCGTCCCTATAGCGATCGAGGCTGAGAGAAAAGTTCCCCAAACCTGCTTCTGTATATGTAATGAGGCCTATAAGTGGGAGGTAACTTTTCTCGAGAAGTCGGCGTCGATTTAGCTCGCATCGCACCGATATCTGTAGGTTTTTATCGCGCGTGATAACTGTCCCATTGATCTCCTGAGCTGAGTAGTACGTCACGAGGTTTGAGTAGATGATTTTATCGTCCGTCACCTATATTCAGAATTCAGAAGGGAACACTACTAAACTGACGATATATTTCTTGTGTGCCCAGTTCATCTATTCATTCATTTTTTTTTTTTACCGATAACCGAGGTTCATTGAGGTATTGGGGAATAGGGGTAGGATGCACTGCGCTAGATTCAGTAGTTCTCAATAATACCACTCTGTTTTCCGGAAACTGGTAGAGCACGAAGCGGATATCATATTACTGTATTATGCCCCATTTACTCTGTAGCTATCTGATTATTGACATGCTTATAATAGACGATTGCTGGTGTGGGAGAAAAATACTGATTGATCAATCCGAAGTATTTCAACTTATGTTGCAGGCAGCCATCCTCGACTTCGTCTCTGCAAAAAAATATCGTGTATGTAAATAAACTACTCTATGAGAAGGGTAAGAATATATCTCTGTAAACACGATATTTGCACAGAAGGTGCCAAGAGTCGTTACTGTAACCCTTCGAGGAATGACAAATCAAGGTTGATTTGTGAGGTGCCATTAACCGGCAAATGACCTATTGATAAAACTTACCGTCATTTTAGTTCCACACGTGTCATAGCTTGTGTAGAGCGCCACAGTTTGAGCGTCATGATCGAAGCCATTGCAAGTGTCATCCTCAAAATGAACGTTGTTTACACTGCCATCCAAGAGAAGGCTTTTGTCGATAAGAACCGTCATTGATGAGCCGGAGCATATAACTTTTGAATCTGACGACAAAACGAATAATGTATGCGTCCTTCTTGTATTTCATTAAGCAAGGGTTCCTGTAGCCTTTGATAAAGACCGTGTGGCTAAGTTATTTCTACTCCAAATCGCATTCGAAACTTACAACGAGATAATTGGAGAACACGCGAGAGAGTGCCGAGACTTCAGTCAAGTGAGGTTTCACCACTTGTCCCGCCCTTCTCCGTCAACCTAGTCTCGAATAAGTCGCGCAGTGTGAAATACAAACCTGAGACACGAAGATTGACAAAAGGCTACGATACTCCATACTCGGATGTATGTACTACTGGAAGCTATTTTACTGCAATATCAAACGTCAAGTGCCAAGAGGCACCATAAGCAGTATATAAATTGTTCCTGGAGCGTCTTTTCCCCTTTTGTTGACTTCAATGAAAACGAACTGTTTGAATGAACTCTATATACTGCCCACAACGCAAACTGCGACATATCTCGCCCTTATTGTTACTATTCTTTCTTTCCCTTTAATATCCATCTGCGTCTGGCTGTCTGTTTTCCGGGCAAGGGTTTTGGGGTCATGTGTGCAAAGGCTTCGGTTTAAGCTCATGAAATATCAGAACGTCCCAAATCTCATTTACCACTTTTTCTGTCAGATCTGCTCCTTAATATCAAGGTAGATAGATACATACTCTTCCTTAAAAAGGAAGAAGAAAAACTAACATTCATGACTATTTTTCATCTCCTCATTTCCTTTAGTGTTTGATTTAATAGAATATGTAAATTTTTCGGTGATTGTCAAAAGTGATAGAATGATATAATACTCAAATTCGCTCCACAATCCCTCTGCTCCAAAGTTGCAGGATAAAATCCAGAAATACTATCTAGGTAAATTTGTGTTTAATCGCACTGTTTGCTGGTTAACGATTCATACTGAACCAATTTAATGCTGTGATGTTCTTGATAATGTCAGTACATGTGGTAGATCAAGAGCGTACCTTCAAAGGACTGGGTTGGCGGAACGTTTGTTGCATGATCTGTAGGTATAAGAACAGGTACACTGGTAAATGCAGTCAAAAAATGCACACTAAAAGCTGGAATTCACCTACAAACATGCACGCATGTTAAGTGCTGCACATTTTCGCTCCCTTAAACACGTTATAGTGATTCCTTACCTACAGTTATAAAATTTCATTGGTTCCCCTCCATGGTCATTGAGGTGACATCCCTACTGGAAAGAACCACAGTGTAACACAGTGTCCCACAGTGTGTTCACAACGTGTTCACACAGTCGACTTTGTGAAAACGCTCGAATTAATAACAGTGTCAAGATGATTTCACACTGTGGTGAGAGTTCACATTAATGTTCTGTTTCACAATGTGAATTGATGATTCGCAATGTATTCTCGATGTTAAAATACTTGAATTTAACAGTGTAAACAGATACCACACCGTGTTCACAATGTGTTCACACTGTGCTTCACACTGTGTTTCACACTGTGGGACACTGTGCTCTTTCCATCAATGATAGAGGTGACATGGAGGTGCTGCAGATGCGCACATAGGGATCGCTGTAATGCGATCTATTGCAAATACAATCAAGCAAAAGTCAGGGATAAATCAGACTGAGGGTGAATATTTGCGAATGTATTCTAGGTAATTTTAGGTTTTAACAGTTGCAATCAAATACGTAAACAATTGCAATGAAATCTGCAAGCAGTTTTAATTGTTATAAATGGTTTTTCTTAACGCAAAGAAATCTTGAACATGTTCAAAATCTATTTCGATGATAAAGACTGTTTGAGACAGTAAAATTTCAATTCACATAAACAAGTTTAAACGTGTTATCACCGGTCGTTTTTTTCTTTCCCTGCGAAATACTTGATTGTAGAATTTCATTTTCATTTTAGAGTTTGATTTAATCAGTTAATTCTAATTGTATTGTATGTATTTCTGTCTTGTCGACCTTTATTCCACTTCTATCCCTTTCCCTATCCCTTAACAGTATATGGATTAACACCTATAAGGAATAGTCATGTATATCTCAAAATTTCTTCTTTGCCCATATCTCATCATTGTTAACTCTCATTGAAAAAAAAAGGAAAATATTTTGACAAATAAGTAGCAATCGAACCATACACAAACCAGAAAATGTAAGTAATATGCATCAAGAAAAAAAATGATACATGCATATCATTTTACCTGTGCTATAACATGTTGCAGGTCTGGGCCGAATTCAGTTAAATAATTTTTCAAAAGCAAATATGTGGTTATTCGGGAGCATAATCTATGTTCAAAATTCAAAGGCGCAAACTATCATTACAATGAGTATGATAAAATCTATATCGCAGCATTGTTCAAAGTTTTTTATCAAGTAGTAACATACCAAGACTTTTTTCGTGCATGATAGAAACGCTCAAGATAAAAATAATTGCCGTAATGCAAAAGTCATAGAATCTTACTGAAAATTGAGATATTTGATTGAACCTGATTCACTAAGACATTAATATTGACAAGCAATTTCACATTTTTTCAACATCTACCCTCTCATTCCCAACCTGCAACAATGATAAAATTGTATTAATTCCGCAAAACAATGTACGAGTTCGATAGGCAATCTACAAAAGTATTTTAACGTTGTGAACACAAAGGACTGGTAAGTCGGTGCAAGTAATCTGACATTGTTAACATTTACATTCTCTTTTCCCACCTTCAACAGTGATACAATGGCAATAATTTCGTACAATATACGAAACAAATAGACAGTCCATGAGAGTGCTTCGAACGGTACTTTGGTGTACTGATATTATATATAAAAGTATCACTTAGATGTACCTTATTCTTAAGCAGCTCAATTAAAGTAGCAATAGCCGTACCTGTTGTAATCACACCAGTTGTATCAGGCGGGGTCATTGATCCCGTTGGTGACGGCTGCGTGGTTGCGACTGGAGTAGTGGCTTCTGATGTTTGAATGTAAAGTTACAATACGGAACTATAATTGTAATGTTGTGAGAAACTTAGGATATCAATATAGAGCTACATTGAGGGATAGTTGAAATAACAACAAGGCATTTGCCGAGTGATGTCTCGCCTGCGGTCAGTGAAGGTACAAGAAAATTGTTGACAACGCCGCCGCTGACGATGAAGATGATATCAACAACGATGATGACATCAACCACGACGACGATATCAACGATGGCGACGGAAAAGTTAACAGTTGGAATCAAATGAGTAAACAATTGCAATCAAATCTGCAAGCAGTTTTAATTGTTGTAAACGGTTTTTCTTATCGCAAAGAAATTTTGAACATGTTCAGAATTTATTTTCGATGATAAAAACTATTTGAGACAGTGAAAATTCAATTCATATAAACAAGTATAAACGCGTAATCACCTGTTTTCTTTTCCCTGTGAAATACTTGATTGCAGAATTTTATTTTCATTTTAGAGTTCCACTTAATCAGTTAATTCTAATGGTATTGTAAGTATTTGTCTTGTCGACCTTTATTCCACTTTCAATCAACCCCTTAACAGTATATGGATTTAACAGCTATTATACAAATAGCGACTGCTGCAGAGGGAGATGGTAAAACTATTTGCACCGAGGTGATTTCTCAACAGTGCTATGTCCCGAGACGAAGTCGAGGGACATGGCACTGTTGAGAAATCACCGAGGTCAAATAGTTTTACCATGGCCCGAAAGAAAGCAGTCGATATTTGTTTTATATCCCTCTCGAGCATTACAGAGTGATGATGGTTCCCTTTTGGAAAAATGTGCAGGTTTCCTGACGTTAAATCTAACGTAAGGCCGTAGCAGTACAGCAGCAGTGCGTGCAGCGCGTAGCGAACGACACCGTTGGTTCCTACACACGAGCTACACTACAGCGTGCAGAACTCCGAAAGATCGAGGAGGTCCAGGACTACGTTAGAAGTAGGTCTAAAGCGGCTTGGTTACCCACATCAGCTTCAAAATTGCTTTTAGTTTATTCCTAATTCGTACCTGATCTGATATGGTGTCCTTATGCTGCAATCATTCCTCCGTTACTTGAAGCGCAGTCACTTTGTCAATAATGAGCTGAACTGCATTGATCACACTAACGAATACACACACACACACGCCGCCATCGCACCACAGATTTCTGTAATAAGCGCTGCTAGCGCTAGCTACAAGCCACGCACAGGACTGTCGCTCAAAAGTATCGCTACTACGCGCACTGCGTACATTCTTAAAGGTGCATGGTCCCCGTGTTTTAGTCAAATGCGTACGCAGGTGCACGGCGCAAGTTTCCTATAGAGACCTACGCTATCGACTTCTTTTGGCGCTTACGCTTTGGCCCACTTTCCCGAGTCCGAAGAAGTCCGATTCACTGTAGTCAGTGGTCCGATCACAGTTCGGCTCATGATTCGGCTGAGGGGGATGACAGCTTTAGGAAACTTCTTTTGTGATGTCATAATAACAAGCACATATGCACGCACCCTGGCATTACTACAGACTGCGCGATGCGCAGAGAAGACAACAAAGGCAACGTTACTTAACAACACCTACGCACTTTACTCTTGATGACAGCTCTACTTCGGTAATCTTCGGCAGTATCATCAACAGCGCCATCTACACTACCGGGACTATGCCCCTTTAAGTGAGAAATGTAGATATCGATCACACGATCACGATTGGGTGCAGATCGTGGATTCTCAAAAGTACTATATCCCGCTGGCTAGTAACCAATTGCACCGCATCCAGCTGCTCGTAGCTAGCTAGTAAAACTACACCATGTTCGTGCTCTGTACAATCCTATGGCAAGAAGCTTTACATGAGGGATATAATAGGGAATGGCCATGTAATCTCAGAATTTCTTCTAAGTCCACATGCATATTTAAATTTTGGATTCCATTCCTGGCTTCTTCGTGTCCACATCACAAGTTACCAGAATCGGACCAGCTCTACACGTGTTTTACCCAAAGGCATCGCCAGTTTATACTCTTGCTGGTTGTCAAATGCAAATACCAGGGTAATTTGAAAGGATCGACTCTAGTTTCAAAGTCGGATTGTACTTACGACAGATTTTCCCGACTAATTTCATCAGATTGGCATTCGAATTAATGAAAAGGCATTCAAATTGAAGCGATTTCGGTCACTGCTCTACTCCTACGGTTCAATTTAATTCTTTCCGCGTTGCATTCAATATCGTTCCAGGTCATTCTTCTTAGATTCTATTTCATTCAATTAAGAGGGAAATTAATTCAGTGTAATGACTCAAAGTTGGCATTCAATTTCGTCCAAAGTACCGATTTCAATTTCATTTATAGGAACCCAAGTTAGCACTTTGAACTTTCGAATTCAATCAACGTAAGAAAGATACCACGCAGTTTACGTTTCATTTATTCCGTTAAGTTTGTTTGTAATGTTTGTGTTCTTGCCTGTTGACCTGTCTTCCACCTTCACTTTATCCCATTATAGTATCATTGTAACATTAAGGGAATGGCTATATCTCAGAATTTTGTCTACATTCATATTTGCGTTGTTGTGTTTTTCCATTCCTTCCTTCTCCGTGTCCATGTCATACATTGCCACAATCGGCTCAGATGTAGACCTGTTTCACCAAAGGAATTCGCCAGTGATATTACTCTTGCCGGTTGTCAGATATTTTGCCCCTATAGGGCCTATCCGAGTACTCTATTCATGTATTCCCTATAGCAGCGTTTAAAGTCGTACAATTGTATATTAACAAAATGTGTATGCATGTGTGTTAAAGTGGAGTTTTACGAGCTAAATTAGCTATGATAAGGCAAAAGTCTCATTTTACGGTATATTAAGTTTGCGTAATTGTTCAAACAGATGAGTCAATATAAGAAACAACGAAAAACACCGCCTGTTATGTTGAAAATGTTTTCCTTATCGTGAACTTAAATTCCATAACCTTCTTCACGGCGATGCTAGAATAGAAAATTGAATGCGCTGGTGCCTTTTATTTTTGACTGTTGATCTCGATGATCATTCAAATTCATTCAAACTTGAATGATCGCACCGTTTTAATAAATCGAATGCAAATCGTATGAGATTGGAAAACCTATATTACACGTATGTCCGGCCTCGATTCATGAGTTAACCCTATAAAGCCCAATCTATTTTGACCCCTATATAACTTTTTTATTATATGATATATCACCGTCATATTTGGCACATGGATAGAACAATTCATATTCTACATGACCCAACATTTGAAATTTCTCAAGGTCACCTATTGAGGGCGTTATTTACCAAAATATAAAGAAATACATAGGAAATATGCTAAAAATCATATTTTTTCTTTATATTTCTTTATCCCCAGTATATATGCTTTTATTTTTGTATCAATTAATTTCATAATTACCGCAAAGGTAAAGCAAATCAACCTTCACTATTTGTAATGATTGAAATTTCTCAAGGTCAGCATGTGGGGGCGCTAATCATTACAATATATAGAAATAATATATCAAACCTCTTATGTATTGCTTGGGATAGGTTCATATATTGGTATCGCATTTAATATTTCCATAATATTGAAAATTTGAGTTTGCAGATTGATAATATGATCAAAAAATGATATTACAGGCAAAGCTTGTCTGAAAATAACACAAAATAAACGCGTAGTCTTTTGAAAATGCTGTATTTTGATTATTTCTATTATATCTATTGTTTGATGCCTACGTCATATAAAACAAAGGAAATAATAAGAAAACCATTTCAGGGTAATTCACAACCATAATTACTTCACATTTTGGTTCTTCAGCAAATTACAGCCCAGAAAACCCACATTTTATACATTATTATACACTGTAAAAAATTTGTTTAGTTTCTAAACACCTAACTAAACACTTTTCTGTGACAGTTTAAAAACACTGCGACGTGTTTATATATTAAACATGTTTATGAACTAAACACATGCTGTGTTTATTTTCAGCACACCCTAGGTGTTTATCACACACACATGTTTATGTTTTAAACGGTTCTGATGTTTAAAAACTAAACACCTGCTGTGTTTATAGCCTAAACACCAAACGTTTACACCGTAATCACTCACAGTGTTTAAATACTAAACACCGCACAGTCACATAATCACCCACAATGTTTAAGATCTTAACACTGAACCAAAAAATAAACATGACGCACTGTTTAAGATGTAAACACTGCGACATGTTTATTCGCTGTGACAGATTAAAAACACTGCGACATGTTTATTTGCCATTTTAGTGTTTATTCTCAGAACACATGTCTGATTTTTAGATCGATCACAAAATTGCATACACTAAACATGTGACATGTTTACATATTAAACATCGCAATTTCTCAGTGTTTATATGATACATGTTTACACCTTATACATGCTGAGTGTTTATATGAGACATGTTTACACATCATACATGGTAATTTCCACGTGTTTATATGAGACATGTTTACACATCATACATTCATACATGCTAATTTCTACGTGTTTAAATGAGACATATCATCATGCATGTTAATTCCCATGTATTTATTAATGTAAAGTGGATTGTTTCTACTTTTTTGCATGGAATAAGATAAACGCAAAACATTATATAGAATTTACCCAGTATGTACCAAATCATCAGCACACTTACATCGCATAATACCAGGGAAGACCTGGGTTAGCTTTCACAAACATTTTGGCTACAAGAGTTAAAGGCAATTCTCTAAATGCAAGTTATCAAAACATCAGTCAAAGCTTGGGCAATATCTGATGAATAATAAGTTAAAATCCTTTAAAGGGGAAATCGAGTCCAATAAATAAATCTGATAAAAAAGAGTAAAACCTTACCAGTTTAACAGTAAAAATTTCAATGAAATCGGATGAAAAATAAGGAAGTTATCAAATTGTGAAGATTTGCTAATTTCTGCAAAGCAGTTAAAAGTGGATATGAATATGCAAATGAGTGAGTTGACCATGCCATAACCTCACAATTTTCCATTGATCGTGTACCCCCCAAAAAATGATGAAATTCAATGTTTATGTTAATGAAATGTGAAACATTATGGTATTGCAGGTTGAATAACTTCAGAAAAGTGATCAGTTAGATATATCAGGACTTGAGCCTCGGGAATAATTGCGTTTGAATGAAAAACTTGAAATTAAGTAAGTTGTGAGGGAATGATATGCCCACGTTGCCATTTGCATATTCATATCAACCATTCAAGAACTGTTTCCTCAAAAATTAGCGAAACTTCAAAATGTCATAACTTCCTTATTTTACATCCGATTTCGATCAAAATTTTACCAATGAACTCTTAATATTTTATTCTTTCTTATCAGACTAACTTGTATTTGGACTGAATTTCCCCTTTAAATATTGCCATGTCATTGCTATACGACACCATACTGAGTTAAATGCAAGATACCTGGGAGTCAATGGCCTGTACTAGAAGACGTAAATGGAATTCTCTCCTATACACACAGTAGAGTTTGTATTTGCAGGAAATGACACATAACTCATTTTGGAGAAAAAAAAAATATTGCATTTAACAATTACTTTTCAGTCACATGTAATTCTTAGCCTACTTTCCAGAATTGCCGTCTTTCTACTGTATTCAGAACTAATTCTTAGTATTGTAAATCAAACGAATAAACTTGTTGATTATGAATTGCAACTCAATGCTTCGGAAGCTTGACATGTATGTAACACCTCCAGGAACATAACTGCAGTCTGTGAACAAATCGATGCCGACCTTGAAGATTGCATCAATTATTGACAAAGTGCTTTGGGGTGTACCCGAACCACATTAGGCTCACGGCAAATTATACCATGCACAACACTATGGTCGTATTGGTACTGATCAGGGAATGTAGATGATGCACTCATAAAGAGACCCCCACCCAAAAAAAATAAAAATAAAAATAATAATAATAATAATAATAATAAAATAAATAAATTAATTAATTAAAAGAAAATAATGTTTTCACTGTATTTAGCCTGTGGTGAACATCTGCACTCCCTGATCAATACCAATAATGGAACTTAAATACATACATGATATTGTTCTTTTCACTGCGACGTTCACTGAAAGTACATGTAGGCTAACAGTACTGTATTGATTTTTCACATTTGCTATTTCGAGAAAAATCTTAGAATGTTAGTGGTTTTCAAAATGTGAGTGAGAAAAAACTTCTACCTTGCTAGAACCTTGGAGAAAGAAGTCAAAATCAATGGGTATACATGAATAGTCTATTAGAGTCTAATCAGTCTCATCATACTCCACATAATCATGGTATGGAGGGCTACTTTCAATCTCGACACAGCAGAATTTTTGGTAAAGACAAGAGGATATGAACAAAGAAAAAATAATGCATTGCAACTGGAGGCGGGAGGGTATGCAAGGCTGTCATGAACACGCGATGTGATCAGCAAGACTCCTCCCTTGTCAATTTGTCAGTCAGTTGCAAGACTCCTCCCTATTCTCCATGCATGTTGTACTACATTTCTGATACCTCTCTCCATGTGACCGATTTCAAGAATATCTCAGAAAGAAAATATTAACTACCGAATGCTGCATTTCCTATCAGGTCTACAAGAAAATTGCAAAGAATTCCAAACAAATGCAACTACTGGCCTCTTATTTGCGTCCAATATCTGCTGATTGTATTTGAAGCACCTGAGGGAAAAAAATGAAATGGCTGATATTTTGATTTGATTTGTTTTGATTTCTATATTCCTTTTTGCACAAGAATATAACAGAAAGCCAATCGAACAAAGTTCTTGAGTAATATCTTAACAGTGAATTACAAGGATATTGGTTGATGAATAAAATGAAGTGAATAAAACTGTTTTTCTTAGTAGTGCAAAACGATTTCGAGCAAGTGTCTTTACATAATAGATAACACTACAATTTTACGTACCAGCTGTTAAAAAAAGACAATTACACATATCTATGAGCAATAAGAATACAGGTGACCATTATCGTAAGCACAGAGGACAATAGAATCGCTTTGTTTTGGATATCCCTGCCATTTCAAAACCAATTTTCATCAAATAAGCTTTGAATTCCTCTTCGAATTATAAAGGCCCCCTACCTTCATATTTCTTTAGAGGTTCGTCATTATGTAATACACGCATACAGGCACACGGAGAACTGAAGCCCCAGCGCATACAAAACCCTATCAACCTCCATATGATTTACTTTATTCTAGTATACAGGTTTAGATGCACACTGTCAGTGAAGAAAATAAAAAAACAATAGAAAGGTTGCTCTAACAGGTGGGATGCCTCCTAATAGGTCTGTAGTGCATTATGACGATGTGAGACATCACATGGCTAGCGGGAAAAAGATTATTAACATTCAAAATCATTATCCATGGTTCATTTCCTTCATATGGCATGTATGCCTATAGATATACTGTATATCAGTATATCTTGCGATGTCCTTGTAATCCTCAGATGTTTGCACTTTTAGACGGGTTGTATAGAAGTAAGCGCATGCATCTTTCATTCTAATCCAGACAGGTTTGGCGTGATCCCTGATCAATACTTCCATGACGTACTGGTGCTGGTAAAAAGAAATGATTACACAAGGAAAACAAATCAGTTGGCTTTGCAATACAATGGACTTAACTGCTCCCATAGATTCTGAAAATGAATGGAGAGCAAAGAAGTTGACTGAATCCATAAGCAAGTTCAAATTAAAAGGAATGACAGAATCCATTCATCACATTAGCACATAGTGTCTTGCGTCAGTTTTTACTTACTTTGCTGAATTTTCTGGAAATAATTCAAGTCTTTTTTGTTGTTGTTGTTTCTTCTTTCTTATTCATCATCATTATCAAGCAGAGTTACGACCATACTGTATCCTTTGTCTCTTGGGTGAAGATTTTCACATCTGTAACTTACACTTTCAACAATATTTGCAATAAATAAATTTCCATGTTTATTTTAGCTAATGGATTGAATTCGGGAGTCGGGAGTAGGTAATCCCCCCCCCCCCCAAAAAAAAAAAAAAAAACAAAACAAAAAAAAAAACACACACACACACACACACAAAAACAGAAGAACATAAAGCATCTAAAATCTGCATTTTATAGAAACTCATTTACATGCCCTTTAAGTACATAATATTCATTGATTTGGTTCTGCAATTTTGAGTACTTACTTGATTTCCACTTTCCACATGGGCAGTATACAGTGATGTACTATCCCCAGTCGATTTACTCTGCTGACTACACCATGCCTCGTTCTCTGCCAGCAGAGGTAATGTCTTGCAGGATTTATACAGTACACATCAGGACATCATCGTCACCCACTTTGGTGCCATCGCCATCCCCTTCCAAGACATCCTAATGGGCTTTACATTCAATTTTCACCACCTGTTGAGTGAAGAATTTACAGGGAATAAAACTGAATTTCACTCAAAATATAGTCACTTCCCATCGTCATTCACATGAAAGATACTTCATAACTTCGTAAAATTAAAGATACAGTGAGTTTACCCGCTAGGCCGAGTTTACCCATAACTACGGTACCGGTAATTTGCAGAGTGTAGGCCTAATGCACTTGTCAATGTAATGACTCACCCCACTACCCCCGGACATGGGTGCGTCATTTCCTCGTTTGGTCCGTCAAATTTGTGACCCAGGTGTTCGTCATTTTACCAGCTTTGTCCGTCAAATTTTTGACCGAGGGGTGCGTCAAAATCCCATCATTGTCGGTCAAAATTTTGACCGAGGGGTGCGTCATGGTACGTCACTTGGCTATGGAAAATAACACGCATTATTTTGAACCGAGGGGTGCGTCATGGTACGTTACTTGGCTATGGAAAACTGCACGCATTTTTGCACGCTACCGCACCGGATACACGTACCGCGAGTGAAATTACAGTGAGCGCTTTCCCGTGGCAAGTGAAAATCAAAGTCGGGAAGCGTTTTGGAATAAGAGGAAAAAATGCTTGCCAGAATCAGAAAGGCCACCCTTTCTCCTTACATTTTCCCTCCAACAAACCCATGAAATCATGCATACTCAATCTCAAACCAGGGACTGTTCAGCGATGTAACAACTTAGTTCAATCTTTCCTGTCGAAACGGCAGCAGAAGAACTGCCTGCCGCATGCTATCTGCTCGCGGGCCAGCCCGACCAGCTGGCCAGACGCGCGCGCGACGCTGTTAGCTGTGCGAGTCTCTACGTACCGCGACTAGGCTGTAGTTACGCAGTACTCGAGCGGGAATATGAATGCCGTGGCGTGGTGTGTACCGGTACCACCTGCGCTGCAGCAGTATGCATCCACCGCACTAGCAATGGCCGCGCACACACAGCGCATTCTGCACACATAGCGCATTCTGCACACATGTGATTGTCATGTATGGATTGCATGCACAGAATACATAATACTACTGTTCGGAATATCGTAGCAGCAGCGTGATGTACGGTGAATGACAATACGGTGCTTACATGGTAAGGGAAACTTGCCGAAACTTTTACAAATTATGTGTACGAACCAAAAGAAAATGAAATTGCTTGAATAAAACGTATGCAAAAATCGTTTCAGTATTTACGGGGGTGCGTCAAATGTACCGAGGATGTCCGTCACAGAAGTGACCGAGGTGTGCGTCACTTTCAACGTGTTGTCCGTCAAAAAAGTGACTGTGGTGTTCGTCACTTGCAGCGTTATGTCCGTCAAAAAAGTGACTGTGGTGTCCGTCAAAAACCCCGTGTGGTCAGTCAAAAAATGACCATGACGCACCCATGTCCGGGGGTAGTGGGGTGCGTCATTACATTGACAAGTGCATAACGTTAGATATTGTACGTTAACAACACGAAACACGTTACAGTTAGAGCGTTCCCCGTCCTAACGTAACTTAGTCGTTAGATTTAGAAATAGAAAACTAAAACAAACGAGCAAAATCTTTAAGGGCGTAGCTTATTTCCACGCCTACAACAGTTTTACACTAAACGAGGGCGATTTTGCAATAAATCTTGTTATTCACCGACTTAGCAGACTTAGCAGACTCACCGCTTTCATGCAGGCCGGCCAGGCTAGAACTTTATCCCTTCGACGCCATCTTAGCTAGATCCGCTCCGTATGCAGTGTGCATGCAGTCAGCAGTGCAGTCGATCGAGTCGTAAGTGCAGTGTGTGGACGACCAAGCCTAGAACGAATGCGCACGTACTGTAGGCCTACGCACATCACGCTGCTGGGGCATGCAATCGCAGCACCAGCCAGCCAATCAGACAGATCCATCCGTACAGGTACGTACGCGCGCGCACATCTCCTTTCCCGCCAATTGTGCATTGATTATGGTCATAATCATGCATAGCACGAGTGGGCGCTAGAAGCGCACGCACAGGGCACCACTGCGTGCGTTGTGGCCGCGACCGTCATGCCATATGCGCTGCTGACTTGTAGAGTACGAGTATAAGTGTTTATGTTAAACATGTGCGGTGTTTAGAACGTGTTTACGAGGCGTTCCAAATGTAAACGCGTCTGTTTATCCTGACAGTAGAAGTGTTTAGGCCTATCCAACAAACATTTGGGTAATGCCCTAAACCATGAACGAAATCATTAACAAAGGCAACTCCCATTTTTTTCTAGCAGTTAAAATATAGGACTGTACATGCGAAACCAAAATATAAATTTATTACAGTTGTATTACATATTTTTAGGTTATCCTTTTTCCTTATTGATTAGGCATTTCCATGAAAGGCCTAAAACATGAATTATTTCATAGTGCATCTTGATGTCGTAACAGTTTCCACCTTCTCGTGATAAAAGGAAACTAGAAATTGCAATTTACACACCATTTCCAACACTTCTCCATATATATATGGACATATTGAGATTAACATAACGTGACCAGAATAAACACTCCAACTAAACACTCCAAGCTAAACACTTTAACTCTCAATACTTTACACGTGCTATACACACCGGGTGTTTAGATGTTAAACAAAGTGTTTAAATTTTTAACACTGTGTTTAGTTCATAAACATGTCGCATGTCGCATTTTTTACAGTGTATTGTTGATTGAAATTGGAACAGGAAAACATGCAAAATCTGACGAACATGGTTGTCAGTTTACGGTTGCCATGGCAACCAGCAATATCAAACATAGCTAAATTACATACCAAAATGTTTGCAATAAGATTTTAGGAAAAGTCACCAAATTTGGTTGAAATTGGGTTAAGGGTGTAGGAGTGGCAAACGAAAATACGGTAGGGGGCACAATGTGCCCCCCCCCTTGGGGTTTATAGGGTTAAAACTAATTAAAACTAATTCATTGAATTAGTACGAATAAAATATGTTTTTCTTTCTTCATTTCGAGTAAAAGAAAAATATTTGATAAGAGAAATGATAGAATTGACTCACTTTAGTCAGCATTCATTGGACAAAACACTCGACCGGGGTTGACTGAGAATCTATCGATATTCTGCACCAAATCAGCAAGCAACTACCCTATCCTAGCCTTAGTGAAAACATGGACCCTACTAGGGTCCATGGTGAAAATTTGAATAGGCTAAAACTCTTAAGCTATGCGCACCCGAGAAGGAAACCCCGAGAAAACATTTTGTTTCTTACCGCTGATGTCAACTCGCAGTTCAAGTTGAAATCCTTGCTTCGTTACTGAATAATCGCTGATAAAATGTATCCACGCATTGGGCACGAGCAGTCTAGAATCAGAGAATGCGGCAGAAAAGCAAAATACTACGGACAAAATAATCAAACTGTCAGAGCTGATCAAGGTTTGCACACTGCCGTCCAAAACCCGTGTATTTATCGAGCACAGAAAATATGAATTAAACAGTCACATTGCAATAATAAAATGGGATTTCAAACTACATTTGTACATTATCCTGTGTCACATATGTGTATTGCTAATGATTTTACGTTGCTGTAAACAAACAAGCAGTAATGCCCGTAGATCCTGGAAGAGGTTCATCTGATTGGTAACTCTCTTTAAGGCGACTGTAAGACTGCCTACACCCTATCTACGGCGAGTCAACGTCAGTCTGATGAAGCCTACAGACAGTAGGCGAAAGATCACGCAAGGTAAATAGTTTTTTTTTTTTTTGGTTGTGTACAAAAGAAATTTCGCCTTAATTAGTAATGCCCGTAATTAACTCGATTTTGATATCATACTTTCCCAGTCTGTTGCATTGCTTTATATATAGTTTATATTCATTTTCCTCATTCTATGTATGTAAAAATTACTCTTTTTATTAGTAATGACGTTGATTTAATGTGCAGTCCAGTTATTTGGTTGCGATGCATGAGACGACGCAATTAGTAAAACCTTATTCACTTCCATGCAAATTCAACAGAAGTATCATAAGAACAATATCGGAATATTTTCGGAATGTGATCCACACCTCAGGTCTTCCGGTAATTCGTAGCCGTGGTATCGAGCGATTTCCATGCTGTCCACGTGCTCCGGCGAAATTCCGCTTCCGATCACCAGATAGTCACAATATTTCTCCGTCGAGAAATTACGGAAGACGATTAGAAGGGAGTAGTTTTCCGGGATAGAGATCAACCAAAGAATGTCGGCATTGTTCGGATAATTACTAGGATACTTGGGTGATTCAAGCACTATCGTCTCTCCAGCTGCTAGATTGAGGTAGGTCACTGAAATATAAAGGAGACACAAATGGTTTGAGAAGGTTTCATCACTGTTAACACTCATTCAAAAAGAAAATTGGGAAAAAATGAAAATCTTTTGTCAAACAAATAACAATCGAAACACACTCAAAGCCAGAAAATAGAAGTAATACGTATCAAGAAAAAAAAAGTGATACATGCATATCATTTTACCTGTGCTATAACATGTTGCAGGTCTGGGCCGAATTCAATTAAACAGTTTTTCAAAAGCATCGCATATATAGTGTGCGTTTAACATTATCCGGTTATTCGGAAGCGTAATATATTTTCCAAATTCAAAGACGTAAACTATCAATTTAATGAGTATGTAGGGTCGTTTATATCGCAGCATTGTTCAAAGGCTTTTATTAAGTACTCAGTAGTTATATAGCAAGACATTTTTGTGAATGAAACGCTCAAGATAAATTTTGTCGTAACGCAAAAGCCATAGAATCTTGCAGAAATTTGAGATACTTGTATTGCATTGAACCCGATTCACTGAGACATTAATATTACAAGCAATTTTCCTTTTTTTTCTGACATTTATCCTCTCTTTCCCAACCTGCAGCAATGATAGAACTGTATTAATTAATACACAAACAATGCACGAGTTCGATAGGCAATCCACATAATTTAACATCGTGAACAAGAAGACTGGTAAGTCGGTGGAAGCGACCTGACATTGTTAACATTTTCATTCTCTTTTCCCACCTTCAACGGTGATACAATGGTAATAATTCCGTAGAATATACGAAACAAATATACAGTCCATGAGAGTACTTCGATCAGTACTTTGGTGTACCCGAATTATGTATAAAGGTTTTACTTATATGTACGTTGTTCTTTTTAAGCAGCTCAAATAAAGTAGCACTAGCCGTACCTGTTGTATTCACATCAGTTGTATCAGGCGAGGTCATTGATTCCGTTGGTGACGGCTGCGTGGTTGCGACTGAGGTAGTGCCTTCTGATGTTTGAATGTAAAGTTATAGTACAGAACTATTGTAATGTTGTCAGAAACTTATAGATTGAGCTACATTGAGGGATAGTTGAAATAACAACAAGGCATTTGCCGAGTGATGTCTCGCCTGCGGTCAGTGAAGGTACAAGAAAATTGTTGACAACGCCGCCGCTGACGATGAAGATGATATCAACAACGATGATGACATCAACCACGACGACGATATCAACGATGGCGACGGAAAAGTTAACAGTTGGAATCAAATGAGTAAACAATTGCAATCAAATCTGCAAGCAGTTTTAATTGTTGTAAACGGTTTTTCTTATCGCAAAGAAATTTTGAACATGTTCAGAATTTATTTTCGATGATAAAAACTATTTGAGACAGTGAAAATTCAATTCATATAAACAAGTATAAACGCGTAATCACCTGTTTTCTTTTCCCTGTGAAATACTTGATTGCAGAATTTCATTTTCATTTTAGAGTTCCACTTAATCAGTTAATTCTAATGGTATAGTAAGTATTTGTCTTGTCGACCTTTATTCCACTTTCAATCAACCCCTTAACAGTATATGGATTTAACAGCTATTAGGGAATGGCCATGTAATCTCAGAATTTCTTCTAAGTCCACATGCATATTTAAATTTTGGATTCCATTCCTGGCTTCTTCGTGTCCACATCACAAGTTACCAGAATCGGACCAGCTCTACACGTGTTTTACCCAAAGGCATCGCCAGTTTATACTCTTGCTGGTTGTCAAATGCAAATACCAGGGTAATTTGAAAGGATCGACTCTAGTTTCAAGTCGGATTGTACTTACGACAGATTTTCCCGACTAATTTCATCAGATTGGCATTCGAATTAATGAAAAGGCGTTCAAATTGAAGCGATTTCGGTCACTGCTCTACTCCTACGGTTCAATTTAATTCTTTCCGCGTTGCATTCAATATCGTTCCAGGTCATTCTTCTTAGATTCTATTTCATTCAATTAAGAGGGAAATTAATTCAATGTAATGACTCAAAGTTGGCATTCAATTTCGTCCAAAGTACCGATTTCAATTTCATTTATAGGAACCCAAGTTAGCACTTTGAACTTTCGAATTCAATCAACGTAAGAAAGATACCACGCAGTTTACGTTTCATTTATTCCGTTAAGTTTGTTTGTAATGTTTGTGTTCTTGCCTGTTGACCTGTCTTCCACCTTCACTTTATCCCATTATAGTATCATTGTAACATTAAGGGAATGGCTATATCTCAGAATTTTGTCTACATTCATATTTGCGTTGTTGTGTTTTTCCATTCCTTCCTTCTCCGTGTCCATGTCATACATTGCCACAATCGGCTCAGATGTAGACCTGTTTCACCAAAGGAATTCGCCAGTGATATTACTCTTGCCGGTTGTCAGATATTTTGCCCCTATAGGGCCTATCCGAGTACTCTATTCATGTATTCCCTATAGCAGCGTTTAAAGTCGTACAATTGTATATTAACAAAATGTGTATGCATGTGTTTTAAAGTGGAGTTTTACGAGCTAAATTAGCTATGATAAGGCAAAAGTCTCATTTTACGGTATATTAAGTTTGCGTAATTGTTCAAACAGATGAGTCAATATAAGAAACAACGACAAAACACTGCCCATTATGTTGAAAATGTTTTCTTTATCGTGAACTTAAATTCCATAACCTTCTTCACGGCGATGCTAGAATAGAAAATTGAATGCGCTAGTGACTTTAATTTTGGACTGTTGATCTCGGTGATCATTCAAATTCATTCAAACTTGAATGATCGCACCGTTTTAATAAATCGAATGCAAATCGTATGAGATTGGAAAACCTATATTACACGTAATGTCCGGCCTCGATTCATGAGTTAACCCTATAAAGCCCAAGCTATTTTGACCCCTTCCATTCCCAAAGGGGGGCACATTGTGCCCCCTATATATCACCGTCATATTTGGCACATGGATAGAACAATTCATACTCTACATGACCCAACATTTGAAATTTCTCAAGGTCACCTATTGAGGGCGCTATTTACCAAAATATAAAGAAATACATAGGGAATATGCTAAAAATCATATTTTTTCTTTATATTTCTTTATCCCCAGTATATATGCTTTTATTTTGTATCAATTAATTTCATATTTACCGCAAAGGTAAAGCAAATCAACCTTCACTATTTTTAATGGTTGACATTTCTCAAGGTCAGCAGTGGGGGCGCTATTCATTACAATAAATATAAATATATTAAACCTCTGATATATTGCTTGGGATAGGTTCATATATTGGTATCGCATTTGATATTTCCATTATATTGAAAATTTGAGTTTGCAGATTGATAATATGATCAACAAATGATATTACAGGCAAAGCTTGTGTGAAAATAACACAAAATAAACAGGTAGTCTTTGGAAAATGCTGTATTTTTGATTATTTCTATTATATCTATTGTTTGAAGCCTACGTCATATGAAATAAAGGAAATAATAAGAAAACCATTTCAGGGTAATTCACAACCATATTTACTTCATATTTTGGTTCTTCAGCAAATTACAGCCCAGAAAACATTGCCAAATTATATACCAAAATGTTTGCAATAAGATTTTAGGGAAAGTCACCAAATTTGGTTGAAATTGGGTCAAGGGTGTAGGAGTGGCAAACGAAAATACGGTAGGGGGCACAATGTGCCCCCCCCCCCCCCGGGCTTTATAGGGTCAAAACTAATCAGAACTAATTCATTAAATTAGTGCGAATAAAATATATTTTTCTTTCTTCATTTCGAGTAAAAGAAAAATATTTGATAAGAGAAATGATAGAATTGACTCACTTAAGTCAGCATTCATTGGACAAAACACTCGACCGGGGTTGAATGAGAATCTATCGATATTCTGCACCAAATCAGCAACCAACAACCCTATCCTAACCTTAGTGAAAACATGGACCCTACTAGGGTCCATGGTGAAAATTTGAATAGGCTAAAACTCTTAAGCTATGCGCACCCCAGAAGGAAACCCCGAGAAAACATGTTGTTTCTTACCGCTGATGTCAACTCGCAGTTCAAGTTGAAATCCTTGCTTCGTTACTGAATAATCGCTGATAAAATGTATCCACGCCTTGGGCACGAGCAGTCTAGAATCAGAGAATGCGGTAGAAAAGCAAAATACTACCCACTAAATAATCAAACTGTCAGAGCTGATCAAGGTTTGCACACTGCCTTCCAAAGCCCGTGTATTTATAGAGCACAGAAAATATAAATCAAACAGTCACATTGCAATAATAAAATGGGATTTCAAACTACATTTGTACATTATCCTGTGTCACATATGTGTATTGCTAATGATTTTACATTGCTGTAAACAAACAAACAAACAAACAGTAATGCCCGTAGATCCTGGAAGAGGTTCATCTGATTGGTAACTCTCTTTAAGGCGACTGTAAGACTGCCTACACCCTATCTACGGCGAGTCAACGTCAGTCTGATGAAGCCTACAAACAGTAGGCGAAAGCTCACGCAAGGTAAATAGTTTTTTTTTTTTTTGGTTGTGTACAAAAGAAATTTCGCCTTAATTAGTAATGCCCGTAATTAACTCGATTTTGATATCATACTTTCCCAGTCTGTTGCATTGCTTTATATATAGTATATATTCAATTTCCTCATTCTATGTATGTAAAAATTACTTTTATTATTAGTAATGACGTTGATTTAATGTGCAGTCCAGTTATTTGGTTGCGATGCATGAGACGACGCAATTAGTAAAACCTTATTCACTTCCATGCAAATTCAACAGAAGTATCATAAGAACAATATCGGAATATTTTCGGAATGTGATCCACACCTCAGGTCTTCCGGTAATTCGTAGCCATGGTATCGAGCGATTTCCATGCTGTCCACATGCTCCGGCGAAATTCCGCTTCCGATCACCAGATAGTCACAATATTTCTCCGTCGAGAAATTACGGAAGACGATTAGAAGGGAGTAGTTTTCCGGGATAGAGATCAACCAAAGAATGTCGGCATTGGTCGGATAATTACTAGGATACTTGGGTGATTCAAGCACTATCGTCTCTCCAGCTGCTAGATTGAGGTAGGTCACTGAAATATAAAGGAGACACGAATGGTTTGAGAAGGTTTCATCACTGTTAACACTCATTCAAAAAGAAAATGGGGAAAAAATGAAAATCTTTTGTCAAACAAATAACAATCGAAACACACTCAAAGCCAGAAAATAGAAGTAATACGTATCAAGAAAAAAAAAAAGTGATACATGCATATCATTTTACCTGTGCTATAACATGTTGCAGGTCTGGGCCGAATTAGATTAAACAGTTTTTCAAAAGCATCGCATATATAGTGTACGTTTAACATTATCCGGTTATTCGGGAGAATAATATATTTTCCAAATTCAAAGACGTAAACTATCAATTTAATGAGTATGTGGGGTCGTTTATATCGCAGCATTGTTCAAAGGCTTTTATTAAGTACTCAGTAGTTATATAGCAAGATATTTTTGTGAATGAAACGCTCAAGATAAATATTGTCGTAATGCAAAAGCCATAGAATCTTGCTGAAATTTGAGATACTTGTATTGCATTGAACCCGATTCACTAAGACATTAATATTACAAGCAATTTTCCTTTTTTTTTTCTGACATTTATCCTCTCTTTCCCAACCTGCAGCAATGATAGAACTGTATTAATTAATACACAAACAATGCACGAGTTCGATAGGCAATCCACATAATTTAACATCGTGAACAAGAAGACTGGTAAGTCGGTGGAAGCGACCTGACATTGTTAACATTTTCATTCTCTTTTCCCACCTTCAACGGTGATACAATGGTAATAATTCCGTAGAATATACGAAACAAATATACAGTCCATGAGAGTACTTCGATCGGTACTTTGGTGTACCCGAATTATGTATAAAGGTTTTACTTATATGTACGTTGTTCTTTTTAAGCAGCTCAAATATAGTAGCACTAGCCGTACCTGTTGTATTCACATCAGTTGTATCAGGCAAGGTCATTGATTCCGTTGGTGACGGCTGCGTGGTAGCGACTGAGGTAGTGCCTTCTGATGTTTGAATGTAAAGTTATAATACAGAACTATTGTAATGTTGTCAGATAGAACTATACATTGAGGGATAGTTGAAATAACAACAAGGCATTTGCCGAGTGATGTCTCGCCTGTTATGCGTATTGCAATTTGTGAAGACAGTATTTATTTCAAGTAAGTTTATTGAACTTTTGACCTTTGACGGCGCCTGACTTCTCAAGTATTCAAAATTTACCGGCATCTCTTCACCCCTTTCAGAAACTCATCATCCAATTATCCGCCTAAGAATTATGCGGACATTTCAATAAAAAATGCGTTCACAAACTTTGAAAATTATCCGCATTATTTTTACGAGCGCCCGTCCTGAAAAAGGCGGATAATCGTCATGGTGACTGGACACGTCCCTCCTGCGGGAAAGACAGGTGACGTTTTGACCGCAACCCCAGCAATTATCCGCATTATTTGGGTTTGCGTTCACAAACTCCAAATCTGGTCCCGATGCTGCTATTATGCGGATAATAGAAGGGTCGAAAAAAAGCGGATAATTCTTCCCCCGCTCTGATTTTACGACTAATACCCCTTTCAGAAACTCGTCCTCCAATTATCCGCATAAGAATAATGCGGGCAATTCAATAAAAAATGCGTTCACAAACTCTGAAAATTATCCGCATTATTTTTACGAGCACCCATCCTGAAAAAGGCGGATAATCGTCATGGTGACTGCACACGTCCCTCCTGCGGGAAAGACAGGTGACGTTTGACCGCACCCCTGCAATTATCCGCATTATTTGGGTTTGCGTTCATAAACTCCAAATCTGGTCCCGATGCTGCTATTATGCGGATAATAGAAGGGTCGAAAAAAAGCGGATAATTCTTCCCCCGCTCTGATTTTACGACTAATACCCCTTTCAGAAACTCGTCCTCCAATTATCCGCATAAGAATAATGCGGGCAATTCAATAAAAAATGCGTTCACAAACTCTGAAAATTATCCGCATTATTTTTACGAGCACCCGTCCTGAAAAAGGCGGATAATCGTCATGGTGACTGCACACGTCCCTCCTGCGGGAAAGACAGGTGACGTTTCACCGCACCCCGGCAATTATCCGCATTTTTGGGGTTTGCGTTCATAAACTCCAAATCTGGTCCCGATGCTGCTATTATGCGGATGATAGAAGGGTCGAAAAAAAGCGGATAATTCTTCCCCCGCTCCGATTTTACGACTAATACCCCTTTCATAAACTCATCCTCCAATTATCCGCATAAGAATTATGCGGACAATTCAATAAAAAATGCATTCACAAACTCTGAAAATTATCCGCATTATTTTTACGAGCACCCGTCCTGAAAAAGGCGGATAATCGTCATGGTGATTGCACACGTCCCTCTTGCGGGAAAGACAGGTGACGTTTGACCGCACCCCGGCAATTATCCGCATTATTTGGGTTTGCGTTCATAAACTCCAAATCTGGTCCCGATGCTGCTATTATGCGGATGATAGAAGGGTCGAAATAATGCCCCAGTCACACAGTGCTTTACGATGGGTTACGTCCACCGCGGATAGTGAACGCAGGGGGACGCAGCGTGGACGCAGGCATCCGCAGGGACGTATGTAGACGTAACTGTCCGTAACTCATCCGTAAAGAAACTCAAAATGACGGCGCCAAGCCTGCGAAATTTTGAAATTTTCAAAATTTTGCAGAGGGATTCTACGGATGTAGACTTACGCAAGTAACCGTAACCAAACGTAGTTATCCGTAACTGAACGTAACTATCCGTAGCCTGGACGCAGACTATCCGCAAAATATTTTACCTCCCGTCCGTTTGCGTTCGTCTACGTCCACCGTAAGAATCCAAAAGTAACCGCAAGTTAACGTATCTCAACACTTTCGTCCGCTTACGGATATCTGCGGACAGTTACGGATGCTGCGGACGATTACGTCCTTCGAAGTTTTCCATTTTCCACTCGCATTGGAACACAGAGACTCGTGGGAAGCCACACAACTCGTGTTGCCAAGCTGCAGTGCATTTACCCAGTCAGTCCGCAGCGCGTGCGATAATGAGGCACGAACGACAATTTTATTCAGAATCACGTTTGCGCAGTTTGTGCCCTTGAGACTGACGAGATTTCGCGATACTTTGCGAGAGTTTTTGCAGAGGTCGCAACAACAGCTTTCATAGCTTTCGCAGTGCATTGTTTGACCCAGGATGGTTGGGTAAGTTATAGAGCTGATTATGCTCATTAATTTGATACCTATAATTTCCCTATTTTTGATCTCAATATAGTAGTCCATTTTAGCATCAAAGTAAACGATTATTTTGCCATTGTTCAAGAAGCTTTTAGATCATAGTTTGATGTTTTGCTAGTTCCTGACTGGTATTGAAAATAGATCTCCGTAATTTCTTCGATTTCACAATCGTGAAACTTGAGCGAGTATGATCAATTAAAAAACGAAGAGGGGCACCATTTTTATGGTTGTGAATTTTCCTTTTGAAAACAAGGCAAATTATGTTTTCTTAAAGAAGTGGGGTAGTGAATGAACACGCGTGAAGTGTGTTGTTGATACCCAGACAATGGTCGTGGACAATGACCAGGATTGGAATGCTTCATGAGGAATTCCACTATCGCAGCTAGTCTTTGTTCATTCTGAAATGTGGTGTGTGCAAGCACATGGACATATGTGCTTACTTCTTTCATGTGCATGCATTTCACCCTGTGTCAAGAATTCAGACTATAGCAGTGCTCAGGGCAATCCACATGAATAATTGATAAAGCATTCATGTGCCTTGCAGCAGAGCTCGGGACAGGTGGTAGCCAGGTCCATTGTTCAGGGTCATTGTAAGTGCACACTCACATACACATCATTGGTTCCTGTGTAAAGTTCAAGTTTTGTATAGAGAGTGAAAATTCGATCACAATCTGGAACCTAACATTTAAAAGAATCATGGATTTCATGAATCTAATATAGGCTTTCATTCTCAAATTTCCTCCAACTAAATTGTACACTATTCAGCTATTACTCGTGATCAATGACACTTTTATCTGATACATAGTCTTTGAACTCACAACATTGAGTCAGCAGCCAACGGACACTACGCAATGCGACACGCCGCGTCTTGCGACAGATTTCGACCAATCACAGACCCGGAATTCCGGTGCGAACGCGAGGATAATCTTTTTTAAACTCGACGCTAGACATGTCTCTGAATTTTGCTAGTTCCTGACCCGTATTGAAATGAAGATGAGAAAACGTGCCCTTATTATGATACTATATACTTTAGCGGACATAGTCTTCACCATATTTTAGAGGGGCATGAAAGATTTCAGGTTAGTTTTTTGGCGTCAAACGTGAAGGAATATTATTGAATACAATACCGAACTTCGAGAGAGATTTTGATATTCTATATTCTTCTTTTCCGTTTTATTTTGGTCATGAGCATATTTGCTAATGTTTTCTCTTTCAGTCGATACTAAAAGTGTCGAAAACTGACAAGAAATACTCGTTCTACACGGATTTATTCATGACCATGTATCTGCTCATTACGTATGCAAGCACCGCTCAGCCGTGCATACGACTTGAATAAATACGTGCGTTTTCGCTTGCGCTGCGGACTGACTGTACCTGAAGGAATGCAACAACACAGTCGGAGCAGTGGAGAGACAGAACCGTATGGTCAAATTATGAAATTTCTCCCACAAATGGTCATTTTAGGTAGCACCAATATACTCATGACATTGGTTGACCCTTGGTGCTGAAAATTTTTTCTTGCACTCGGTGAATGTATATTTTTCGAAAAGGCAATATTTTGGGTAGGGGATGGGGTGACAGCATTTTATTCACTTTTCTGGCCGGGAAAGGTGTGGGACAGCGATAACTATATAAACTGAAAACGAATTTAGTATTTCTCTATTGTCTTACCCACTCTACGCTCCATGGAATGTGTATTACATTTTGTATAGATAGATAGATAGATTGTACTTGGGTGTGTGTGTGTGGGGGGGGGGGAGGGTGTTTCAATTCATTTCATTTCATTTCATTTCATTTATTTCATTCTTTCTTTCTTTTCGGCAAACATAACACGAAATGAATCAGAAGATATAACATAGGCATGTATTCGACTTTACATGGTAGATAATAGTTATCAAATACAAAATTATACATGCATACCGGCAAGATAAAAAGTATTGTATGGAGAAGAAAAAAGAAAGAATTGAGAGGTTCACTGAAAAGCATGCTTGTAACTTGTGGACCACTCAAAGGATTCTTCATGTGAACATATTTGTGTATAAAGAGAGGATAGAACAAAACAGAACAGAACAAGACAGGAGAAACACACGACATTACATGACTTGACAGAAGGGTATACCATTGAAAGTAATAAAGTACAAAAGAATAATGGAAAGAAAGGAAAGAAAGAAAAGGAAACATGAAAGGAAAAGCCAACACGCTGAACATCGGGATCGAAAGAGGGAATTGAGGTGCTTCAAAGCTCGAGCAGCTCAGCAAAGTTTGTACAAATAAGATAATGTAAAAAAAAAATACACAATGATGAATGAAATGATTGACGAATTAAATGATTGACGATGAACCCTTAGGTTGTAGAGACCAGCTAAGTAATGAATAGTATAATTATTATCTTAGTGTGAATTCAACAACAAAAAAGTTTCAACTTACGCTTATACGAATTCAAAGATAAAGAGTTTTTTTATATATATCACAGCTTAAAGAATTCCAGAATCTAGGGCCAGTGTAAATAAATGTATTTTGCGCCAATAAGTCTATTAATGATACCAATATTACGCGAAATTATTTTACTAATTGATAATATGAGGCTTCCACGAAAGTTTGTCGTCCACTGTCATACCGAGAAACTTATGTGAGATACACGTTCTAAATGAACGTCATCAAAATGATATCTGTGCGTAAAACTTCTATAGACTTACTAATTAACAGACACTTTGTTTTCTGAAAATTTAGTGATCATTTATTGGCTCTTATCCATTGAGTCATTTTTATTTTTTTTTAAATCCAGAATTGACAGTATGGACAAAGGTAAATGTATTTTGGTGGTAGAAAAAAATATTTGAATCATCGGCAAAAGGTATAAAAGAAAGTATATATGTCGGATGATCTGCAAAAATCATTAATGTAAATGATGAAAAGTAAAGGTCCTAATATAGGTTTTTGAAGTGTTTGAAAGTCTTGATGCTTTTTTTTTCTGGAAATGTAATAAACATTGCTTTTAACATAACCCAATAAGTCATGAATATCGCTGCACAACGACAGCGTAACCACAGTTTGTATATTCCATGACTGTAAGTAACTACAGTAAGTAAGTAATAATTTTCTCACTCTAATGTTTAACTTATCGATCTATATTGTATTATAATTGTGGTATAATTAGGTTTTGTATTCTTTACATTTATGAAGTTTATTCATATTTGAGTTGCACAAATAAAACTTAAACCTCAAGTTCAAAATTTCATATAGGGCCTATCTTTTATTACTGTAAAGCAAATTAAAGGATTAAGAACTTGTACGTAATTCAATTTCAGTTTTCCCAAGTGTACAATGTAAGACAGTCCAATATGTGATAACCTTGTTGTCATAATACACTGACTTAGCAGGGATCGTCAAAGAAAACCATACTGTCCATAATTATTTATAACAGTCTGTAACTATCCGTAACTATCCGAAAATATCCGCAACTCTCCCCAAGTGTTCAGAACTATTATGTACCAATTCGCAAGAATATCCGCAAGTGGATGCAAGCACTCGCATCTGGTCGTATTTGTCCGTATCGCCCGCATTTTTCCCCGTATGTTTTGAATAAATTTTCTGGTGACGGCAAAGGATCCGCGGGAGTCTGTAGAAAAAATAACTTTTTTGGACGTAACGTCGGACGCAAAGCATTATGTGACTGGGGCCTAAAGCGCATTATTCTTTCCCCGCTCCGATTTTACGACCAAATGTTGCGGATATTATCCGCATTATTGAGTTTATGAAAGGGGTATAAATGATGCGGATATTATCCGCATTATTGAGTTCATGAAAGGGTATGAGATCTTTGTGTTGTGAGTCTCGAGGCCATAGCCTTATGCTGTGGAAAACACACAACACTGTGAGAACAGTGCTTATCCGGGAAAGTTCATTGACCTTTTGACCTTTTACCTTTTCGGACTACAACCATATTAGGAGCTGGACCGGCATTTTGAGGATATTATGCCTGTGGTATGATTTTTGTGGTAATAATTTTCTGTGGAAAGTCAGTGAAGGTACACAAAAAAGTGTTGGTGACACCGTCGCGGCCAACGGCGACGACATCAACGACAGCGACGGAAAGGTGACGTCTTATGTCTCGCTTCCGCTATGCGGGCGAAACAGTTAGATTTCAAACCTTATCAGACAAACAAGTCCATTCCATCCGAAGCTTAGACTGAACGTCCCCATTTCCCCATCACGCACACAACTGGTTCCACTCCTCACTGCAGTGGTATATCTTCTACCTGTCAGCCTGTTGTATGTTGCTCCTTTATTTTCAAAGGTTTTACGCGTCACTCATTATCCATCATTTTCCAAACCAACGCTTGCTCTGTACTACGTTTTATGCAAAATATGGATATCGTTAAAGTGTGACTGCGAATAATATTGTAAATGCAAATAAGATGGGTTACATGACATATTTTCTTTTTGAACAGTTGATTTTATACATAGAACTAGAGATTGTAATTTGTCATCACTGACAAATTAAGGTGATCCGATTTTTTTTTTAAATCAATGATTCGAGTCCTGATCGCAATACGCATGACCATACAAGTTTCGTCTGTGTTTAGAGACATTGGCCGTGTGATGTTTGGATTCTCATTTAGAAAAGGGAGTCATATCTGCCATCTTTGGTACCAAATTCTATATACGTGTGCAAAATATGGGAAAGATAAGACAGGTATTCACCAAGATACAAGATGAAACATTTGTGACCTTTGACCCTTATTTACATACCCAAGATGTTGTCCGATATAGTAGTTGTTATTTTATGAAATAATGTACGTGACATGAACTAATCATGTGCAAAATATGGAAGTGATAGAGGCTGTTTTTCTTGAGTTATTGCAAAGTTGCAGAAAGAAAGAAATATCTCAATGCATCGAAGATAAGCTTGAATTTCAACCAAATTTTTTGACGTGATCCCGACATCGTATGAAAAAACGAAGAGCACAGGTACCGTAGTGTTAAGTCTCAGCTACAACATATTAAAATCTGGGAGAAATTTACCGAAGGGTTAGTGAGCTAGTGCTCAATAAAGATAGTCATGTCAATTTTCATTTCAGAAAAACTGCACTCCCATAGAGATAACACGTAAACTGGTCAAATTTGACAAGATTACTTTCAATCCATTTTTACGAGGTGATGCCGTCATCCAATCAAGATTTTGTAATTTTATGTTTGAAAGAACATTAAATAATCTACAATATACTGAAATCTGGGTGAAAATTGACAAAGGATTAGTGAGATACGCTCGAATGAACTTGAAATTTGATGAAGTCATTTTGAAAATTTACTTTTTTTACTTTATTAAGAAATTTGATATCTTTTAATCATTTTGCCAGCATTGCCAACCCATGAAATGACATGTACAACTCATCAGCTTTCAAAATATGTAAAGAAAATGGGGGGGGGGGGGGGTCACCGTCCATTCTGACGAAAAAAATTGGATTTAAAATTGGCGGTTTTTTGGGCATAGTTGCACTGTATATCGCCATTGACGCGCGCGCGGAATTTCAACTTTGACGGGCCCGTATGACGTTATATTGAGTCGGATTGACTTGAAACTTGGTGGAATTATTCCTTGACATTTCAAACATCCGATCCATGTGAAAAACCCGGAAATTTACATTGCATATGAGCTGTGCGTGCGTATATGCGCGCGCGCGTACGCGTCCGTCCATTTTTTTTTTCAGTTTTTCAAAAAATGCTCCAAATGGTCTGAAACGTGTGCAAAAAAATTTGAGCTCGATTGGAGCATACAAATATTTCAACGCGCGCGTACGCGCACGTTTTAAGGGTAAAGATGAATTTTGAGAATATGAGTACAATGCGATGGACTTGAACTATATGTGACGTAAATTTCATTGAGAAATTCCATTCCATTAATTAGATATGAATGAAAATGTGTTTTCATATAATGACATAGTGACGTCAACGGTCAACTGATCACAATGATTTTACTAAATTTGTCGTCTTTGGGACACGATATAATGGTATAAGTTTGACATTGATAGGCAATGCACTTTCTGAGCTAACCTCTGCACAACTTTTGGGGAGAAATAAAGAAAAAGAAGAAGAAAGAATCCGTACAGATGCAGAAGGTGATCCGAGAGGATACTCGGATCACCTAATTATAGAGAGTTGGCATCTCCCGAAGTGCCCATTTACCGTCAAATACGTAGAAGCCAGCAGGAGTTCGAAACGACCATACCACGGCGAATTCACTCGGCCAGTCCTGTCCGTCTAGTTGCATAGACGCAAAGCCGTGCAGCTCCCAGTCGGTCCACATGAGAGTGCCTCTATGCCATATGAGTCCGTAGGGATGTATGAGGGTTTGGCTGCTATCCAAAATTGTTCTGCGATCGAGTCCGAATGGATCAGAGCTTTCGATTTTGTCGAGGTAGGCGTCACACCAGTACAACCGGCTTCCTACGCGTCAACAAGGAAGAGACGGAGAGTATTGAAAAAGACCTTTAATCCAGATTTAGATTAGTAACAGCAGCAGCAGCAGCAACAACAACAACAACCATTTATAAGTGATCTAGAATGTAACCAAGATACCTTGCAGGTGCTGTGAAAATCTCAGCATAAGATTTGTCAATTATGATACTGTATATCTTCATTTCAGGATGTATAATGCAAGAAGACATAATTATTATTGTCATCTTGAGGAAGAGGCTACAGAGATCTATTACATATGATGCATTTTGGTTGCAGACTTTGTAAAAAGAAAGTAGACAAGGTTTAACTTTGATTCAGTATTTGACTCCACTTACAAAATGAAGCAGAAATTCATACTCCCCCGTCAATAGTATGACTCTTACCCACTGACATATAAATATCACATAACAGAATCCAAACAATGACAGTACTGCTTATCGCACATCTGCTTTTCAGCGTCGATCATGTTGATCAAGTCATTATGATTGTGTGTGTGTGTGTGTGTGTGTGTGTATGTGTGTGTGTACATAGTCAGAAGTGTGAATACAATCAATTGTACTTACCATTTGTGTCGCTGGTTAAACCCATCGGCCAAACGAGGTTCGTTTCTACAATCGTCATTCGACCATTGCCCGAGAGATCCGACATTTCGATTTTGGCCAGCGCGCCCACATCCGTCCAATACAGCCATCTGGGAGGAGAGATAATACATTTTCATCGCAATTCCTTACTCTTACCAGTATCCGACATTATTTACATGCTGCCATATCGCATATCCATTATCTCTAATGTCATATATACTTTTTGAGACACTATACTGGATTTAAATCCACAATCTGTTGATTTCGGTGATGGAAGCCTATACCGTGTATACACTGCAACGTTCAATACGCTATGGATTAAATATAAAAAAATCAATGGTTTCAAATATTGACTTGAAGCCTATTTAATTCCTTCTCAGTAGTTTCATGGCGCCTTTAGGCATGTACAATCCTTGGCTTAGCTTTGATGACCCTTGGCAGCTAATTTTTAACTATTACCAGTATAAGGCGCACTGAACTCGACATTTACATAATGTTGCTATACCAAGATACAAAGAACAACATGTGCGTTAAACATTGCACAAAATAATGACGAATTATTCATTTAAATATCAAGCGGGTTATATCCTACGAAAACATTTCGCCCAACTTAATTTTCACCATCACTTCAGGTGTAGAATGTATTCTGTCTGTTAAAAGTGGAAAATAATGAAATGATGAATACGAGTGCTCTAGAAAAAGTCTTCGAAGATATGATGAAGGTTACCACCATACCGTACATCAGACTGTTGACAAACAAAAGTAACATACTTATTCTCATACGCAGTGGCAAAGAGGTCAAGGACTTATAAACAAGAGGTCCCGAATTCTAATCCTCAAAGCAGCAAACCATTGTGTGACAGAAACTGTATCCACTTTGTCCGTGTAGGCCAAGGTGTAAATGTGAGACCCAGCTAAGGTATCGCTATAGTGGGCCCTCTGAAATAACAGCGGTTGTTAACAGTGAAGAAATAACAGTGGGTAATGAGAACATATTACTTTCGATAATGGTTAAAGTTACCTGTGACCACTATTTTGCGTATCACATGTCAAACACTATTATCTGTACCGTTACCTTCTTCGCGGTAGCACTATGATATCCTGTGGTTTGTCCAAGGTTGTGTTCACAATGATTCTTCGGTTGATTCCATTTAAATACACAGCCCCAATCTCATCACTAGCTGTGTCTGTCCAGAACAACGTATAAGATTCGCTGTCTACGAACAAGCCATTTGGAGCTACAAAAGGCATTGGAAAGAAAAGAAAATAATTCAGCTATCAACGATACAGAAATTAAGCAAACTTTAATTGCAAAGGAACTTGTATCCTATTTCGATTAATGATGTTCATATTCAAAGTTATTATCATCACATCCATAACGTTTGTTTAGATGAAAAGAATGATAACTTGGTGGAAATGATACTTACTTCCCAAATCATCCACAACGACGCGTTGATGGGTTCCTTCTATTGACGCCGCGCTGATGGTGGCATTTACACCTACGTCAGACCAGTAGACCAAACCTTCCACCGAATCAAAGCCAATGGCTACGGGTCTTTGCATGCCAAGGAAGGGTAGCTCCGTAAACGTCAAGTTGGCAAAGCTCGCCATGTACAAGGCACCAGCATCATTGTCAGCAATGAGCAGCAACGAATCTAGGAGGGGTTTTGTTACATTGAACTATATTGAAACGCCAATTTCTTTCCAAGGTGATTGTTTGATGAAACCGGGTATCAAAGATACGTTCGGAATTATGACAGTGAAGTCAGATAACGAATTAGAAAGTTGGGGAGTATCATAGTCTTCAAACGAATCGGCTGACATATGTACGTGTAGAGTAAAATTAGTTCTTGTTCACAGATACACACACATCACATATACACTTTTGTTGACATTTTCTTTCTTGATAATGCATTACATGATGCATTTGTTTAGACAGATTTTGCTTGAATGTATCTCTGATACAATACTTAATACGGCAATGATTGGATATGCAGCAGAACTATTCATGTTTTCTGAATATTAGGGAGACTACCTAAAACACTCCCGATAATGTTACCTGGCCTCTCAAGGTCACAGTCGTGCTCGTCCTCCCCGTCACGGCAGTCTTGAACACCATCGCATTTCCATGATAATGGGAGGCAGATCTGGCTGTAACAAGGATACTCATCCCCTCGACATGCTTCTCCCGGAGAACGGTTGTACGCTTTGCCTGCGCAACAAAAACGTTGAATTTGAATCATTTTCATAAATATTTTCACCTCGCATCATCGTACACTGATGAAAGTACTAACTTTCCTGAGATTTACTGTAGTACAAAACCTCTGCATATCACAACAATTTATGCGTGACAAATGAAGTCTAAGCATTACACTCACCATTGAAGAGGGCTACAACTTAGGCAGGGCTTGACGCCCTTGCAGCCCTAGAACAGTAACAGTGGTGATGATAATTACCCACCTATTCAAGACACACATTCATTAACATACGAGAAGAAAAGTATGGTTATGACAGAATGGAAATTCATTCACAATGGAAATACCATTCTTAGCATCACATTTACACATACACACATGCATACATACATACATACATATATACACATAGAACCCGATTTCCCTGACTCTGTTCCAGTGGCATCAACCGCAACCTTGGTTGGTCCATCTCAGTTTCAACTTTCAGAATTCTGTCCTGTATCTGATCTGGAAGTTAGGGAACTTATCTCATCACTACCACCCAAGTACTGTAAACTGGACCCAATACCTACCTGGTTGTTAAAGGACACGCTGGATGATATTCATCCTGTCATTACCAAGTTGTTCAACCTCTCTTTGTCCACTGGTCTTGTCCCAGAACCATTTAAGTCATCCCTACTCCTCCCTCTCCTTAAGAAGTCTTCAATTGACCCAAATGAACTCAGTAATTACAGACCCATCGCTAATCTTCCTTTTTTGGGCAAGGTCTTGGAGAGGATTGTGTCATCACAACTCAAAGATTACCTTGAAAGATCCGGCATGTTTCCTGTTCTTCAATCCGCATATCGAAATCATCATTCGACAAAAACTACCTTGGTTAAACTTTTCAATGATCTTCTACTGGCCGTATAGACAAGGGATATGAAGCAGTGTTAATACTCCTGGGGCCCATTTCATACAAGATGTTAGGATAGCAACTCTTGCTGGAATGACAACTTCCCATAGCAACAGCCAATTAGGAAACTGGATTCTTGTCGTTACCATGACAATTTTCATTCCAGCAAAAGTTACTATGCTAACATCTTTTATGAAATGGGGCCCTGGACTACACAGCTGCTTTTGACACTATTGACCATAGTGTGTTACTTCGCCGCCTTCAAAAAGACTTCCTGATGTTCGGAACTGTTCTTGACTGGATCCGTTCATATCGTCACAGCCGTAGTCAACGAGTCATCATCAATGACACGCTGTCTTCACCATTCCCCCTGACCTACGGGGTTTCGCAAGGTTCCGTGATCGGGCCACGCCTTTTTCTTCTTTATACCAGTCCATTGTCCAAAGTCACTGAATCTCACCAAGGCGTTCAGCATGTGGTGTATGCTGACGACACACAGATTTATGTTACACTCAAACCAAATGAAAAGGCTGAAGCAACTCAAAAACTTCAGAACTGTCTTGAGAACATGATAATCTGGTCCTCAAACAACAGGCTTTGCCTCAATGAACAAAAATCAGAGATGATCCATATATATTCCAAACACAAAAACACCCATTCATTTCCAGATTTAGTTTCTGATAATGTTTCTACCAAGTGTAGTGAATGGGTACGCGATCTTGGTTTGATCATTGACAAAAATCTTACCCTTCAGCACCGCATTGAGCACATTTGTAAGGCTGCATCTTTTGGATTGTTCAAAATTGGGAAGATAAGGAAACTACTTGACCAACCTACAACTGCCAAATTAATTCGTGCATTTGTTTCTCGTCATCTATATTATTGTAATTCCATATTTTCTAACCTCCCTAAGACACATCTATTCCCACTTAAACGGGTACAACATTCTGCCGCAAGACTGGTATTCCTCTCTAGGAAATCTGAGCCCATAACTCCAATCCTCCGTTCTCTCCACTGGCTTCCTATACATCACCGCATATCTTTTAAGTTCTTCTGCTTACGTACGAAATTCTAAATCGGCAAGCCCCAAGTATCTCACAGGTCCTGTTTATTTACGTTCCATTACTTCCTCAAGATCCCTCCGTTCATCCTCAACAATGCAAATGACTCCTGGACCTCGTACTTCCACAAAATATGGTGATCGTGCATTTTCTACAATTGCCCTTTCTCTCTGGAATTCTCTACCTGCCTATATATACATTCAGCCACTTCCGTTAATCAGTTTAAGACTCTGCTGAAGACTTATCTCTTTAGTAGATAGTCCTTTGGCATAGTCCAGTTGTGGGTCGGTCGATGGAGGTGCACACTGATTTTGATTTTCAGTACTCATCGTATTTATACACTGTATCCGTATCTGTATCAAGCTATCCGTTACATTTCGGATGTTGAATCTTTTGAAGTTGCCCTCAAAACTCATTTGTTCGCTACCATTTTCCAAGTAGAATTGTATATTGTGATTTTTTTTCATCATCATTATTGTGTCATTCATTTTCATGTGCATGTTTGTGTACGGATTTTTGTATTTCATAACTTACTTCTTCTACACTGCGCCTTGAGCACGTTAGCTATGTGGAATTGGCGCACTATAAGTACCCTGTATTATTTTAATCATTATTATCCATTTTTTGTAAGTTTTTTTTTTATTTGTATTTGTGTGTTTTTGTATTATTTTGGTCTAAATATTAAAAATTTCCGGTACATTGCAGGAGCTTAGAAATATCCGTATTAAGCGCCCCTTAAATGTATTGTATTGTATTGTATTGTATTGTATTGTATTGTATTGTATTAAACCACTCTAACGCATATTATTGTTTACGTACATGTCAGAATTCGGTACCCGTTTTACCTGGGTATACGTAGAAGCCCGTTGGATGGCTGAACAAATTTCTTCCTGTGATCGCGGGTGTCAGACCTCTACGTTGGTCCAGAAATCCGAAGCCCCCTCCTACTGAGTCTGTCCACACAGGTTGTCCCCTGTACCACAAGACAGTCTGCAGTTGGTGTTTGTCATCCGAGGCTAAGATTTCGTGGCATTCGGGATTCATGCCGCTTAGAACGCAGGAAGTGAGAACGTTGGTTGTGCGGTCGGCAATAAGTAGTTCGTCTCCTGGAAAGAAATCGTTTTCACGGGTCGCAAAAAAGTCGCAAAATTTTCTCATTTGCTTTCACGCACCTATGAAAGTACACGTGTAATTGATATTGGGTATTTATAAAAATAATACAATTGATTCAAAAACAGATGTGACTGTTTAAGACTAGCGAACTTTTCTTGTTTTTTGTCAATGTGATCACTGCAATCATTATAATGATTACTGTTGTCACATCTGTTACCATATCATTATAACAGTTTGCTATAGATATCGTATTCGATATTGCGCACTGAGGGATTTCTGTTTTCCTCATGCAATCACAATTTTTTTCCTTTCCTCTTGGCATCTTCACACTGCCACGTTCGTTGAAATGATTTATGATTGTTTGAATAACGATCTAACAGGACCCAGTGATACTAATGTAAAAAGGCAAAGACTGGTCACCGACCATTCCATAATTTTTGGAATTTAAGATCGGTAGTTGATTGTTTTGTTTTGTTTTCTTTTATTGTTGAAAAATGTTTGTCAGCTTCCGGCGATCGGTCAGCGCCCAGTTCTTGGTCGGTAACAGGTTTCCGATGTTGCATTGGATATCTTAGATGGACCACTGAATAGCATTCACCTAACTTTTAACACATAACATTCTCTTCAAAAGACACACGAATTACGGAATACTAGTACATAATATATCCTTAGTAGCAGCGCATGATGGTCTATTCCCTTCTGGGACATAAGCATGAAAGTATCCTCTTGCCTTCAATTTTCAGTTAAACCTTGATATTCTCTCCTTGATATCCCAGGACTTATCCAATATTGTTTGTCTTTCATTCTACAGTTTCTCCGCTGTAAAGGCAAGAGATAGTATTATAGCTTCATCTTCCTCTTGTCCAAACATCAAACCCATGATCTAGAGTCGGCTGGATAGGAAATGGCAGAACTACAATGACTTGCTTCATCATTGACTGCTTTTTGGAGAACTGATGTAGTCCTATACCTGTAGCTTCTATAGTAATCTTAAAATGGATGCCGTGCGCAGTCCGAACATCAACAACCAATCGGTGACCAATGAGTGGTCTACTTTAAGTCGCCGATCTGCTGCCGACCATTTGTCAACAATTTTGCGAGCAGTCGCCGACGTATAATATGGTTTTGATCGCAAGGCGCTCGGCAACAAGTCTGTGACCGATCAATAACCGATCTGCAACTAGCCACCGATCAAATTATTAGAGAATTTCGGGGTTATGGTCGCGTATTGGTAGTCGATGGTGTCGCCAGTAATTTTTTGGCTGTTGGATGTCGGCAACTAGTATTTCGTGTATGTATGACTGGAACCCATGCATTAGTGCATCCGGGGCAAATATCAAACAAACCTTTTCGATTCAATGCCATTGTCGACATTGAAGAAGAAAAACTTGAGGCTAGCATTCGATCCAGATTTCTGTCCAAAACTATTATCTCGTCCGGAGATTTGATGGCGTAGTAGAACTGCCTGTGAAAAGAAAAACGGAAATGCTCTTGTATAGTACAATATTAAAGCAAATGTGTACTTTAACCCTTTGTGTGCTTTCAGTGCCGATTGTCAAAGAAAACCCCATAGCGTTATACAGACTGTCGAAAGCCCCTGGAACAGAAAGGATTGATATTCATACGCAGCTCTACTGTGAAGTGAGCGGGTATACATTATCAATTAACGCAAATATCGAACATCATTTGTCTTCACGATCTCATTTTATTCATCGTGGTAACGCTTAATTGCCATTTCATCTTTGCAGGCAACTATTAGATGGGAAGCTTTGAATATGTCTTTCATTCATTCTTGCCCATTGGAGATAAACGAATGAAAATTGGAACATATCGGGAGGAATTATACTGAATATCACCAGGAACAGTAAGAGCAGGGTATATATCCAACGCACCTTCGTACCGTGTTCGACCGATACTCTCCAAAAAGGTGTTGAGGTTATAAACCTGTGTCTTACCATCACACGTACGAGCTTGTTGCTTGTCATGCATAGGAAGCAAATTTGTCGTGCATAGGAAGCAAACCTACCCGAGATACTGGAATTCTACGACGTCTTGTAAGTTGCTACTCTCATAGACAAAGTGTGACAGCATGCCAGACGAGGAATCAAGCCTGCCAACAAATCCATCTGAGGCAATGACTACTATGAATGGAGGCGTTGAAGTCACGGCTAGCCCCCTGTAATCTGGTTCAGATAGTAATGACAACGAAGGTTCTGTAAAGTCTTGAGTTTATCAAATGTCAAAATTACCATAAGAATCAGAGTATTAATACAGGGAAGGTCTTAAATTAATGCAAAAAACTTTTTTTATACAATTGGTTTGACAATTGAGCTATCTTACATCGCCACATCCATATGATATATATATATATATATATATATATATATATATATATTTTTTTTTTTTTTTTTTTTTTTTTTTTTGGTGTAGACAGTATTCAGCAAGTTGTACCGCCACGCTGTGAAATTTGAATCCAAGATCTGTAAGTCGCCAATGACCACTAAAAGAAAATTTTAGACACTACATGAAAAAAAAAATTCCATTTCATTGCCAATGCTACATGCCTACTATAGGACAAACATTTTAAGGATGATGTAGGTGGGGGGAGGGGGCATTGAAAGAAATGAACGAAGGAAACTGATAGAGAAGATATAATGAAATATTTAAAGAAGAAGTTGAATGGGTATAGTCTCGGAGTCATTAGTGTGGACAGTTTATGGAGCTAATTGTTATAAAGGCAACAACGAAAATAATGTGTGTCGCGTGTTTCAAACTTACCTCTTCCCGACAGTAGTTCTGATGCGCCGAAGCCATTTCTGAACGCCCGGTTTACGGTCTGGAATGTAGCGTCAATCCAGAAAATGACGTCCTCGTCCGCTCTGTATCCAACATCAATTGGGCGACTGACATTGGGAAGAGGTATCGGATTGAACAGGAGCGAGTCGAGACTCCCTTCGTATATCAGTCCCCTGTCCTCGTCGCAAACAAAGGTCCTTGGAGGGTCGCGTGCTTCTGTAAAGCAATGTAACAAAGAGGCGAAACACTGATGCATCTAATAATTTGTTTTCCAGTTAAGATACTACGGATTTGGCTCGTCGCGCCTCCGCCGCGTCTGTGATGTTCTCGTTTTGAGCGAGTGTTGGTCTTGCCGGTTCTTTTGCCTTTATCAGAATATCGCGGGGGATCGATCTTCGTCGGCGTTAAGAGACAAGAGGGGGTTGGAGATACGCGTTTTGCAGTGGTGCTGAAGTTCGCAATGTCGGGGGGGGGGGGTGTTTCTATATTATTCTCGGGACGTGTGAAGTCACCCTGTTGTAGGTCACCATGAAGATTGGTCTCTCAGTTTTGAGAGAAAACGAAAACATCACAGAACTCGGTTTCTTCAAATGCAAATTGAAAACTTCAAGATGTAGTCTAGCGGATATAGAGCACATATAGGGTGAATCATGTACATTATGGTAAAAGCACCATATTTGGTACACATGTACATGATGCCAATACAAGTCATTTCTGATATGGAAGCCACTCTGATTCTGCCTGTGTCGGCCATGGCGGCCATTTTTCAAAATGGCCGCCATGTGATATAGGAATGCCGTGTATTTTGGAAACTATAAGTCCGATTGTCATGATTCTTGTACCAAAGTATAGGTTTTGAGGGTCAAGGATTCCAATAAAATAATTTTTGAGAGGATAAAACCATGGCAACCTACTTATTGGCAGCCATTTTGAAAAAATATGGCCACTATGCTAGATATAACATATCCTTACAACGTATGGACAAAGGGTCATGACTCTGGTACCAACTTATATGTTTTTGGCGTCAAGGATTCCGATAAATTCAACTGTAAGTGAATATGAATCGTTTCATCCTACGTTTTGGCGGCCATTTTAATAAATATGGCTCCCATACAACAGATAATGAATATTGTATATCTTCGAACTCAAAAGATATATAATCACGATTCAAGTGCAAAAGTATAGTTTTGGGGTGAAGGTTTTCAATAATATAATGATGTTTTAGCAAAGTGAATAGGTTCATCACATCCTTTGTTTTGGCGGCCATTTGATAAATATGGCCTCCCTCCAGTTAAACATGGCTGCCGCTTTACATTCTATTCATATATCTTTAAAACCAATGGATGCATCTTCATGATTCTGGTACAAAAATATGTTCTTGAGGTTCAATTATTTAAATGGATACATCTTTTCGTGTATACAACCATCACATCCTATGTTTTGGCTGCCATTTTAAAACATGGCCGCCGCAATATATACTATACTGTACGTCTTTGAAACTAATTGGGGTCAATGATTTTAAACAAGCATTTGTTGATTAATAGAAGTAACACATTTCGTTTTCATGTCCATTTTGATAAATATGACTGCCGCACTACATAGAGTATGCACACACACACACACACACACACATACACATTATATACAGTGTGGCCTAGAATTAACGGAAACGCGAGTTTTTGCAAGTATGTGCACATTTGCATTACTTCGATGGCAAAATGAATGACATAGAGTTGTAGAAAATTTATCTAGAAGAAGATTGACACCAAAATCATCAGATTTGGTTGAGTAGTTTTCTTTCTACAGATGTTTTTGTAAAGACGGGTCGAGCGTAATTATTTCTTAGCTCAATTCAACAAATTTCAGCATCGAACAAAAGCCACTGCCGTGGGAGACGAACAAAGAATTGAGACTGCACATCACAATGTGGAATGATTGAATAGGATTATTGTCGAAAATTGACCTTCAATTGTTGGGTAGTCTCTGTTACTGAGCTTTGATAAGATAAAGTAAGAAATTAATGATTAACAAAAACATGTCTAGAAAGAAAAGTACTCAACCAAATTGGACAATTTCGTTTTGGTTTTGGAAAAATATTCGTTTCCATTTTCTGAGGGGCCACCCTGTATAGATTATATATACACCCTCATTTGCCATACGTACTGTCCCATTGACAAGAATCGTTCACCTATTATTGGTAAATGAACCTCCTATGTTGTTGCGGTGTTTAGTTCTTTATTGAATTGAATTGAATTGATTTTTTTTATTGTCCACAATGCGAATGTGGAAATGCGCCTTCCACCAGCATTACTTACAAAAGATACAAACAGATAAGAATTGTTCGTTCAACAACATATACGTCACAGATTACGAATAACATGAAACATAAATGTTTTGCAATATTTGTTGCAGAGAAATAAGAATAATAACCATTATATTCATAATACATATCATTCAATTCATTCATTTAAATAAATTCTACAATCATTATACTTATTATCAAAAATTCAACTTTCAACAAATTTTCCACTTCTAATCAACATTTTTTTTTCTTCACATCTATGCCTCAAGGCCATAATGCCAACCAAATTTGATTTCTATTGCTTCAAAACTGTGGAAGTTGTTCACCCCACTAAATTTCGAAACCCCCCCCCCCCCAAAAAAAAAAACAACAACAACAACAACAAACAAACATGCGGTTACCTTTTCAACATTTTGTCAAATACAAACACAAAGAGTATCTTACATAACTACACCTATGAATCATCATAAATACCGATTTTAGAATTAATTACTTAAATACTATGAGAGTTATTCAACCCACAAAATTTTAATAAAATTATAGTTACCATGAAACGCTTTGTCCGACAAACACAAAAATTATGTGTTCCGCATCTATACCTCAAGGCCATAATGCCTACCAAATTTTATTTCAATTGCTTCTAAACTGTGGAAGTTGTTCATTCCACATGATTTCGAAGAAAACATGCGGTTACCATGGCAACGCTTTGTCAAATACACACACAAAGAGTGTCTTACATAACTACACCTGTAGATCATCATAAATACCAATTTTAAGATCGATTGCTTAAGTACTATGGAAGTTATTTGATCCACAAAATTTTAATAAAATTATGGTTACCATAGCAACGCATTGTCCAACAAACACAATTATTGTTCATTGATTTTTGTTGATTGACAATACCTCTATCACATTCACTATTCAAGTAGGTATTGAACATCACATTAGTGACATTTAGTACAATTGTTGCATACCTGGAATACTAAAGATAATTATGTTGAATATCAAAGGTAGAATAAAATGGTGAGAATGGAATAGAAGAGTTTCCCCCAATTTTGGATGCATAGACAGGAGAGTACAATTAATGTACTGTCATAGTTTCCAGCCACAAAGACATGATTATTGCAGTCTTATAAGACCTATAGATTTCTAATGTTTGTTTTCAGTTCCTGTTCATTATTTCATAGTATGACCTTGTCAAAACTGTTACATAAAATTATAAGGAATCATATGAAGGAATCGAATTAGCTCTGACAATCCAAAACAATTATTGTTCCTGATCATCCATTGATGAGCGGTGATGAACGTGAATGCATATATAGATGCAGGTGCACTTTAGAGAACGTCTTCAGTATTTCTACTGGTGCCGGTAAATAAGATCGATTTACTGAATATTGTATTCTGCAGTTTTATCTTCCAATAATTATGAACCTATTTCTTTGAGGTTTTCCTTCAATTCATAAATTAGCATAATTTTTCTTGTAGTTTATATTTTGCTAGTAGGCTCATGTGGAGCTGCAAATGACAATTAGATGTAAACCTATAAATATGTATTGTATAATACCTATTATATTTGCCGGAGAGATGATGAACTACAACACCTAACCGCCTTAGGGGTTCCGCTCCGGATTTGGAAAAGGTTTACTCCCTAGCCTTTGATTAACCCAAAAACTGCCCGCAAGGCAGCGGGAGACTCGTGGAGGACGGGGACGTCTCTCTACCCGTACAGGACCAGAAGGACCTGCCCACTGCCACTATTTACTTTATCGTTTGATGTATAAGATTCAGTGTAGTTATAAGTATCAGAACATCCTGGTCAATCATGGATTTGGTAGACATACATATAGTGTGTTTACATTTGATGTAAGTGACCCAAGAAGTTTTAGAACTTTTCTCACACTTAGTGTCATGTTTCTAAAGAAAACATGTACTATATTGGTTGGAAACTATGATTTTCATTCCATAGTCCAGGGACCAGAGAAAGCGAGAGTCTATATTGTAGAAAATGTATAATCTCGATACTTCAGACATGAAATTGTGAAGATCATGATTTTCACATACACTGTATATACACACAGATATCCTATGAAGGAAGTTGAGCATATTTTCCTAAATGCTTACAAAGTTAACTATGCCGAGATGTTCCACATTAGAATGCTAAAATTGAGTGAACAAGTAATTGTTGACCCCAAAAAACAAACGTTTACACCTGAATCAATCCACAATGGGCATCCCGCTTTCATAACACTCGTACGCTATTTATTAAATGGCCGCCAAAACAAAGGATGTGATGAACCTATTCACTTTGCTAAAACATCATTATATTGAAAACCTTCACCCAAAAACTATACTTTTACACTTGAATCGTGATTATATATCTTTTGAGTTCGAAGATATACAATATTCATTATCTGTTGTATGGCAGCCATATTTATTAAAATGGCCGCCAAAACGTAGGATGAAACGATTCATATTCACTTACAGTTGAATTTATCGGAATCCTTGACCCCAAAAACATATAAGTTGGTACCAGAGTCATGACCCTTTGTCCATATGTTTTAAGGATATGTTATATCTAGCATGGTGGCCATATTTTTTCAAAATGGCCGCCAATAAGTAGGTTGCCATGGTTTTATCCTCTCAAAAATTATTCTATTGGAATCCTTGACCCTCAAAACCTATACTTTGGTACAAGAATCACAACAATCGGACTTATAGTTTCCAAAATACACAGCATTGCTATATTACATGGCGGCCATTTTGAAAAATGGCCGCCACGGCCGGCAAAGGGAGAGTCAGAGTGGCTTCCATATCAGAAATGACTTGTGTTGGCATCATGTACATGTGTACCAAGTATGGTGCTTTTACCATTAAGTGCATGATTTTTTCTATATCCGCTGGACTAATGCTTCTTAAACCAACGTACTATCACCATGATCACGCAAACAACAAACACATTCACAAGCACCGTCACCAGTCGCACATTAACTAGCACTGACCACGTAGACTTCAAAACAGAATGGGTAATTTATCCTCTCGCATGCTGTCTGAGCCAGAAACAAGACATTGGCAAAACAAAACTCTACACTTGACTAAACACCCGATCAGATATACTTAACTTCAGCACCACACACTCAAAACACCTGCCATGCACCACACATTTTAATCTTCCCGGTCACGACCCCAGCTTCCTGAGAATCAGTCATCTAGACAATCAAAAGGCGCTCTCGTCCCACAATTCTCCGGCGTGAATCCTTGTCGATCGCCATACTCAGAACTCTTTAGTGGGTCAAGGGCAATTACCCCTGGGCAATAACCCAGACACTTCCACTAGAGCTTGCCCTAATCCTAATTCTGGAGCTTGCCCTAATCCTAATTCTAATCCTAACCCTAACCCAAACTCCTAACCCGAAACCTAACCCTAAACCTAATCTTTACTCTAATCTTACTACTAGCCAGTATTTAGCCGAGGGTAATTGCCCTCTGGGGGTAATTGCCCAGATACGCTTTTATTCAACCCTATTGAATAAACGCTGACCCATGAACATAAAAAACAAAAGAAAAAGCAAAAAACAAAACAAAAACACAAACATAATGACCAGACAGACATGGATTAATTACACGATTCCGCATTGCTAATCCCATGTTTAATAGACCGGCCAGCGCCCCACATGCGCAACACGAAATCACAACATACACAACCCACAACCCAGCACCCTTATCAGCTGAAGGTAAATAGTAAAATCTGTATAACGGGTATTTTCAATATTTCTTTGCCGAATACTGACCTAGCTGTATCAAGATATTGCATAGCTTGGCTATCACCCTGTTCTGAATGATGGTTTGTCAATGTATTTGATTTGATTTGATTTTATTTATTTATTTACGGGTACAATAGGCTATGCATGTTATGTTATATATTGATAAATTATTAATGTGTGATATCAAGATAAAATCCTGTTTCTTTTCAAAGTCAATTCAAGTTCATGAATTCAAATGTATTCCACACAAATTGTATTCCTCCATTCCAAAAATAATGTTTTAAGCGAGTGATGCTATAGGGAACCATTTAATTTATCTTGTCTGTTAACGCAGCCCTGATGAAGGTCCACTGACCGACCGAAAGCTCGGCCATTAAACTTGTTGAAATCTAAGTACGACTATACCGCTCCTCTCTACCTCTCATTACTCATGCCCCTTTCCTCCTATCTTCCCAGCTGCTAGTTACAACTTCATGGCTATACTTTGAGCTCATGAAGTTTTAGAACGATGAAGTCTCTTGTGTAATTTACCTTTCGTCATGGAACTGATTCTAAAGAGAGCCCCTCGTCCTCCGATGCTTGACGAAGTATAGTAGTTAATGGTCATGATGTTGCTTGTTGACCGAACTGGGCTCGATAAGTTGGACCATCGTGCACTCAGCAGAATTTCACTGTTTAAAGTTGGGCCATCGAAAGCTTTAAAGTAATCTAAACCGTAGACCAGAACTTCATCAATTTCGAGAAGTATCGTCGAGTTCTCGGGACTTCTGATAAGCCAATAACATTCAAATGTCGATCCGCTGACGTTCTGGCTGTAGTCTGGGGTGGTAAGTGTGATGCTTTGCAGTTCGTCAGTTAGAAGAACAGCGCCACCACAGGTAGACAGAGGTTCATTGGAATTCCAAACTGGTTCGCCTACATGCATTTGATGGAAGAAACTATA